>NC_080729.1:4966916-5146916 GCF_019097595.1 Hemibagrus wyckioides
CACTAAGAAGGTCAAAGAGGTGCTCACTGACAATAACCTCGGTGAGTAGAAAGACAGAATCATGTTTATAAATACAGTGGAGGTGTTTAAATACTTCTAATAAACACGCCCCTTGCATGGTGTGATGCTTCCAGCAAGCTACTATTCAAATGCATGGAATATTTACATACTAGCACCTGCTGGTTTTGTGAAGGAATGAAGAAAAACGCAAAAACAATTAAACCTTTGAGATTTACACGAGCAATATTGTTGTAGTTATTCTATAAATATACAATCGTGCTACAAAAACAAACAAAATACAGTGAAGAAAGTTACGCGTTTTATTCTCGACCACAATAAATCAGCAAGCGTCTCGCGTGTAAATTGCTTTTGTTGATGTAGACGGGTGTATACTTACAGTTTTGCATAGAGAACTACGAAGATTTGTATATCATTTGTATCTGGACAAGTGTGCGCCAAGTGTAGACCTGTAGTGATGTGACGCTGCCGTGTGTCTGTCCGGTCAGTCGGAGTGTTTATCTTACTGGCGTGGACGTATACTCAGTTAGTGGACGTTGAGATTCCGACCAGATAAATTCAATCAGACATTTGCATATTCATTTGCACAAGCGCGTGGGCGTGCAGCGCAGACTGACCTTTAATAGAGACGCTGTCATGTTTTCGGTCTTCTCTCGTATCACGCCAGCGGTGCCGAGTTACCGAGGGCGGTCTGGATGTCTGGAGCTCTCCTGTGTACCTGACTGAAAAGGATAAGATTTCAGCTTGAGAGACTTTTTCTTTTCTTTCCTTTTATTTTATTTGTAGTTGTTTGATACTCAAAATTAGCAATGAAGTGCAAAAGGAAATCGGTCTGCCTAGCGAGGACAGTCAGCTAAACGCCTGAACGCTGCACAGCTAAAGAGGGGGTACAGCGAATGTGGGGTTTAAGAGGAAATCTTGTGATGCTACCACCACCGGGCGTCACTGAGTACCTTTTGGCTGAAACTTTTCCGGCAATAGTGAAGAAATGAAGCAAAAAACGGTGTTTAAATGAGCTTATAAAAGGAAGGGAGAAATTTATTTGTCGAGGGAGTCAGAAAGAACGACAGGAAAAAAGGGAGAGAGTGAATTAAGAAAACGATAAAAAATTAAATAAACAATCTGACAATGCAATAGAACAATCGCATCAGTTTTTGTATATATGTAAATATTTTTAAAAAATATTTTAGAGCCTCTCTAATCAAGCTTCTGGGAAGTTCACTACCATTAATCTCTTTATTTTTTTCTTTCTAAATATGTTTCAAAATACAGACATGTCAGTGTTTCATTTCAAATCTTTCCACTTGTTGTTGCTTCAGCCCAGAGGTTTACGGCCGGACGCCGCCGGCGTTGCGTGTTGTGCGACGTGTGTGCGGCGGGGAAGTGATCTCACTGGGGCTGATTGAGTTAAAGCGACTGAGTTGACTTTTCCACTCGCCGAATTAGGGATGAAGTTATGTCTGCAGGTCGACTGCATTAAGGACAGATGAGCAAAGCCAGGCACGCCTGCGAAGACGAGTCTGTAATCAGTGCTGACCCTTAAGCACTAAAAGAGGACTCCAAATTGTAGTTTTGTTCCCAGAAGCGTTAAGGTTTTCCATCTGCCAGGCCCCAGATAGGTGTTTTCATAACAACGTGGTTATGATGAAGAGTAAGAGGAAAGCGGAGTGCTTATGTTCGAGAGCACGGCTGGCCTACTTTTCTCGCTACAGGCTCCGTTCTGCCTCACATGACTCATTTCTAATGTGTCTGTAGCGTTTCTGGCTGAAGCGGAAAAAAAAATATCATTTGTTGAATTTCTGGTTAGTTTAGAAGAGCCCTCTGGATCAGGGATAATTGTCTGTTTAGATCCTAAACCTGTTATTATTATTTTTAGGATAAAACCTCAAACCTGCGCCTCACATGATTAAGCACAGAACTATATTACCTATTTGAAAAGGATTTTAAAAATAGCTGCAGTGTGTGACCACACTAACACTGCCGTGTGTGTGTGTGTGTGTGTGTGTGTGTGTGTGTATGATGCAGGTCAGCGTTTGTTCGGCGAGACCATCCTGGGGCTGACTCAGGGCTCGGTCTCTGACCTGCTGGCCCGGCCCAAACCCTGGCACAAGCTGAGCCTGAAGGGCCGTGAGCCGTTCGTGCGCATGCAGCTGTGGCTCAGTGACCCGCGCAACGTGGACAAGCTCATGGACATGAAGCGCATGGAGAAGAAAGGTATAGAGAGAGCTGGAGTGTCCTGATGAGGGTGAATGTGTGTGTGTGTGTGTGTGTGTGTGTGTTTGTGCACCCCCTAAATACCAAATGAAATGTTGCATACACTGCCCAGGCATAACATTATGACCACCTGCCTAATATTGTGTTGGTCCTCCTTTTCCTGCCAAAATAGCCCTGACCCGTCATGCACTGTGTATTCTGACACCTTTCTATCAGAACCAGCATTAACTTCTTCAGCAATTTGAGCAACAGTAGCTTGTCTCTAGGATCAGATCACACGGGCCAGCCTTCACTCCCCAGGTGTATCAAGGAGCCTTGGCCGTCTATGACCCTGTCTGCAGATCAGGAACACCTCCACAAGAGCTGCAGTTTTGGAGATGCTCTGATCCAGTGGTCTAGCCATCACAATTTGGCCCTTCGTCAAATTTGCTCAAATCCTTACGCTTGTCCATTTTTCCTGCTTCTAACATCAACTTTGAGGACACTTGCTGCCTAATATATCCCACCCACTAACAGGTGCCATGATGTGGAGTGAGTCTTATTCACTTCACCCCTCACTGATCATAATGTTATGCCTGATTGGTGTGTATGGTGTATATATATATATATATATATATATATATATATATATATATATATATATATATATATATATATATATATATATAGGGGCAGTGGTGGTTCACGTGGTTAAGGCTATGGGTTGTTGATGGGTTGCAGAGGTTCAAGCCCCAACACCACCAAGCTCCACTAATGGGCAGTTGAGCAACCCTCCCTGCTCCAGGGGCGCTGTATCATATCTGTCCCTGCGGTTTGACCCTAATGTCCTCAGCTGGTATTCGTGAAGAAAAGAATTCCATTTGTGGTGTAATGTATATGTGGTGATAATAATAAAGGCCCTCAGTTCTTCTTCTATATATATAACCAAATATATATATAATATATAGCAACCTATAAAATGAGGGAAGAAAGAAAAAGGTTTATTTTTGCCTGATTATCCTGTTCTTCATGTTCAACCAACTGCTGAAGTCATGCTTCGCTTTCAGAGCATGTCCAGGATCTCACTGTAGAAAGGTAATGATCAGGAGAGGGCTACAAAAGACTTTCCGAAAAGCATTAGATGTGCCATGGAACACTGTGAAGATCATCAAGGAGAAGTGGAGAAAATGGGGCACCACAGTGACATTACCAAGAACAGGACGTCCCTATAAAAAAAAAAAAGGATAAACTCATTAGGGAGGCTGCCAAGAGACGTACGGCAACATTAAAGGAGCTGCAGCATCTGACAACAATCTCTGGTGTTCTTCAAAAGTCGGGGCTGTGGGGTAGGATGGCTGGATGGAAGCCCTTTCTCACCCAAAAAATAACCATCCTGAAAGCATACGATCACGCCAGATCATGCTGCATAATGTCTTACTGTCTGATCAAACCGTGGCCATTTTCGGACGTAATTGTAATGGATATGTTTGGTGCAAAAAATAAAGAGCTGCAGTGAAGCATGGTGGTGGCAGCATCATGCTGGGACGAGTCAGGATAGAGGGAATCATGCAGGTTTCTGTTAGACAGCTGAAGATGAAGAAACAGCTGAAGTCAGCAAAGTAACGACTAAAGAAGATCTAAATCCTGTTGGAAACGTGAGGAATGACTGGAAGAGTCATGTCGCAGACCTGATTACAAACAATAAGTGCTTTAAGTATCGGCCAAGGGGCGCGTATACTTATGCACCCAGTTTATAGTAATGTTGTGGTTTTTTCTCTTTCCCCCTCAAACATTCTTCACTTGTATTTTTGTTGGTCATTACACTAGATTTTTTTTTTTACATTTATTGTATACGCATATATGGAGAGGGATGATGCATATATGTGGGAGATATTTTTGCTTGATGGACAGAGAGAGAAAGAGAGAGAGAGAGAGAGAGCGCAATCGATTTTTCAACACATATATTTCCTAACACTTAGAAAAGCATGTCTTTATTTTATAGTCATTTTTTGCACTCATCAGTTCCTCCTCCATCATTTCTCTCGTTCTCTCTCTCTCTCTCTCTCTCTCTCTCCCTCTCCCTCACTCCTCTTCAGGGAGTCATCCCCTCTGCGCTGTCAGCCTTCATCAGCCGCCACCGTGTCACTCCTTTCATTAGATGTGACAGGCCATGGCCTCTCTTATTCAAAGTCCCGTGTGCTCATCGTCGTCCTCTCTCTCTCTCTCTCTCTCTTTCCCTCTCGCTCTCTCTCTCTCTCTCTCCCTCTCTCTCTCTCTCTCTCTCTCTCTCTCTCTGCCTGAAGTAAAGCTAAGTGAACATTCTTGGAGTGATTAGGCCTGTTTAACGCTTCTTTCCGGCGTCGCTGCTCTTTTCCCTGGCACGACTGCTCAACACACACACACACACAGAATTCAGGGCCCAGTCTATGTTTGTACATGCCCCTTCAGTGTCAGAGACGTGTTGAACTAGATGTCTCCTTAAACGGCCCTGATATCCACAGCGATAGACCCGTGACCCCGTATACCATCCCAGAGATGAGCAAGAGAGAAAGAAGTGCACAGAGTGACCCCTGCTCAATAAACCAGCCCCATGGCATAGTGATGAGCAATCACGACCCCTCCATCAGCTCCAGTTAGAGCTGCGCTGCTGGCTTGTGACCTCTACAAAGTTAAACTGAGAGAGTTTACAGAATACAGAACCAGGCTTGAAGCAAAGCTGTGCCTTTTACTCTACCGCTGATATTATTATCGTGTGTGTGTGTGTGGGGGTACAACACTGAATTTATTTATCTCTAGCATTATTCCCAACAAGCCGAATTCACTGTAATAACCCGGAGAATCGACCGCAGATGTTTACGTCATTAAAATATGATTTCATCAAGCCGTTAGTCTCGCCAGTTCTTGGTTTTTTTTTTCTTCTTCTATTTTTTTATTGGCTGCACTTTGCCGATCAGCATAGAGCGAGATTTATGAATTATGAATCTCAGTTGAGCAGTAAATCTCGAAAAACGTTCCCCCAATATGGAAAGCATGTCGTCATAATCAAAATAAATGATGTGAGCTTTCATCCCAGCGGACTTTGGAAAGCACATGCTGCGTATGTTCAGTACAATGCTGACCCCTGGTGGTGCTCCATAATTTATAGACCGCGCCTGAAGCACAGACTTAAATCAGACGCTTACAGTGTGTGCTGTTTATGTTGGTCTGTATGTTCCATCGTCTGCTCTAAACTAGTTGATTCGCTGGCTGTCGCTATGGCGACGGGGTGAACACAACTCGACACTCTTTTTGAGCGTCTTTCCTTTTCATTTCTTCGAAAAAAACTAGTTTTCTCATAGCTTATTATTTCTATCGTAAGAGACTTTTATAGCAAACACTCTACATTAACTTATAATCTATTTATAGACTATTTGTGTGTGCAGGTAAACTGCTTGCATGTGCTGTTATTAGAAAACTTGGGGGTGGTAACAGCGAGTCTGCTTCATGTCAGGCTTAGACGATATATTTTTATATGCATGACGGTGTACACTGTTTCAGTTCTACTGCAAAATCTTACTGACCAGCTTAATACCTGACTGCTGCCATTCTGACCGACGCTCTCTGTTCATGTTTCCACAGCGTACATGAAGCGACGCCACAGCTCGGTTAGCGACGTCCCGCCCGTGGACAGTGGCATTATGGGGTCGGACTTCGGCCCAGGCACCAGCCCTCAGCACCACCCTCAGCAGCAGCTGAAGAAGCCGCGGGTGGTCCTGGCTCCAGAGGAAAAGGAAGCCCTAAAGAGGGCCTACCAGCAGAAGCCCTACCCCTCTCCCAAGACCATTGAGGAACTGGCAACCCAGCTCAACCTCAAAACCAGCACCGTCATCAACTGGTTCCACAACTACAGGTACCTTCTGCAAGACATGACCTTAATTAAGTTACATGTCTGGGTCCTGTCTTAAGACTGGGTTTTGGATATGATACACTTTTCAGTAATCCATGCAAAAACACAGCACCCATAAAACATGGGAAAATCTGTAATCTCTCTCTTTCTCTCTCTCTCTCTCTCTCTCTCCAGGTCTCGTATTCGTCGAGAGCTCTTTATCGAGGAGATCCAGGCAGCAGGCTCAGGCTCTGCTTCAGCAGGTGAAGGCGGCTCGCCCTCAGTCCAGGCAGGAAAAGGCGACGGCTGCGATGGCACAGATTCAGACGGCACAGCCGAGGGCAGACACGATGCCCCCGGCGACGAAAAGCCCACCTCCGGCCCCGAGGACATGCCCAAGGAGCCCACTCCGTCTAACTCGCCGACCCCGAGAGACCCCACTACCTCAGCCACCGAAGGACCTGGCACCAGCGGGCACCAGGGCGGCACCTCGGCCCTCGGCCTGTTCGGCTTCACGCGCAACCCCAAGGACAACAGCCTGCGCAAAAAGAAAGCCGCCAACCTCAATAACATCATCCACCGGCTGGAGAAAGCCGCCAGCAAAGAGGAGCCGTCCGAATGGGAGTTCTGAATCCTCGCTAGTGTAAAACACACACAAACACACAGCCTCCCCCCACCCCCAACACACACACACCCTCCCCACTACCCCCAATCTGACCTAGGAGGACACGCTTACCTCCTGAGGGCATAGCCAAAGTCAAGTGCGGCCATGAGACTTTTATTTTTTTTGAAGAGGAGGAGAAAGAAGTGAATAAGTGCAGTAGTGCGTATAAGAAGAGGAAGCGGATCGTTCCGGATTCTTGTACTGAGATGAAGCACTTAGCCGTCCCGTCGGCCACGGCGCCCTAATAAACCACCCCAAACTCAGCATTAAGCTGCCTCTCTCTATCTCTATCTCTCTCTCTCTCTCTCTCTCTCACATCTAGGGCTCTTTCCTTCAAAAGGCACACTTCACGGGGAGGATCAGCACACTCGCCTCAAAAGTGCGCACAGACTCCGAGCTCTGATTCTTCACACTGTTGATTTGAGTTACTGTTACACTTATATTTCTTTTTGTCCGTTTTGTTTATTTTTATTTTTTTTTTTGGATTTTTTTTTTTTTTTTTTGTAATCGGCGTGTGCGTGTAATATTTTTTAAACCTACTCCATTATGTCTGGCTGAAAAACAAGAGGATTGAGAACAAAACAAACAAAAAAGACATGACATAGTTACTGAAGGAAGGGAATCGGAAGTTCATCCTCACATTTCCCATCTCTCCCTCCTCCTCCACACCCGCCATCTAATGGCTGAGGACCTCCTGCATTTCTTCACCTCCTTTTTTTTCTACCAGGATGTCCTCTGATGAAGAACAAGGTCTTTATATATATATATATATATATATATATATATATATATATATATATATATAGCAAATCGGTTGCCACTAAGAGATTGCACAGTCTATTGACTCTAAAGGACACACACAAAAAAAAAAATACACACTTTTTTGGAAGGGAGAATTGACCTGAGGAAAAAAAACAAAAACAAACATGTTTTAAAACGAAAAAAAAAACAAGAATCACTAAATCACAATTTTTGTACATCGAAAAAAAAAAAAAGGTGCAAGGTTTAGAGAAGACGAAGAAAAAAAACAGACAAAAAAATAAAAAACGCGAATATATCGTGGTAGCTGACGTAGTGATATTTCGTCATGTAGAGCTCTAATAGTGCACATCGACTTCACAGCACGGGTTCACGCCACATTATTATCGTTTTAGACCACATGCAAGAAGAACGAAATCAGTTGAAGCAGAGATTATAATCACGGCTAGACGCTTAATGAGCTTTGAAAAGGAAAAAGAAAACAAAAACAAAGTTGGCATCTGTTGCAGGATCGAGGACTAGAGAGAGGATTGTGGGGTTGTAAGTACTGTACTCTGTAGACACAAGTGGTACTCATAAAGTCTTCGGAAGGGTGGGGGGGGTTCTTCTGTCCTCTGACGTCGCCAAGAGATGCACAGTTCACTTTAAAAACAAAAAAAAAAACAGCGACGAAGATAATACACTCCACCATTCGGCCCGTGATCCTGGCGCGCCAGCTGTGTGTGCGCCGTGTGTAAATGAGACACATGAGTTTCGGTCCCTAACTCCCGTTCCCTCCTCCCTTCTTAAAAGGTACCTTGGAAAAAGCTACCGAAAGTACTGTTACGTTTTTTTTTTTGTTTTTTTTGTTTTTTTTCGGAAACCGAGCACCAAGTACGTGATACCAAAGTGTCGCTTCAGATTTCTTAAAAAGATGCATTTCTTCCTCACAAAATAACCAAATTTTTGTCCGGAACTCCTCATTGGTATCTGTGCAGCATATTGGCGCTTTTTTTTTTTGTTTTGTTTTGTTTTATTTCCCTCTCTCTCTCTCTTTTTTATTTTTCCAAACTGGAGGTGACCCATAAGGAAGAGGGCGCTGTGTGTGAAGACACCGCTGTCCTCTCGAACCCTGAACAAGCTCTCAGTGCCTGTCAATCCACTGCCTCCCTTCTGTACACCTGTGTGTGTGTGTGTGTGTGTCAGCTTGTGTATGAGATTGTACATATCACACACACACACACATGTAGAGTGCACAACTGCCCCACTTCCTCTCTTCTTCATAAGCTGTTATAACCGATCATTATCATTATTAGGCTTCTAATGAAGTAGTGGATTTAATTCCTTTTGTTTTTGTTTTGTTTTTTAAAGAAAAAAAACTTTTTATCGCCATATCCTAAAGCATCATATAGAGTTGCGAGTTTATTTGGCTTATTTATAGGTGCTGTGTTTTCGTTTTGATGAATTTTTGTTGTTTTTATTGAGTATCGGTTTATAAGAGGGCAAGTTACGTTTTGTTTGTTTGTTTGTTTTTTTTTATTTTTAGACTGATTTTAGACTGCCGGCAGTATTGGGTAATATTTAGTTCTCATTACGTTGTATATTAATGAATTCTGCAGATTATTTTAACTCGTTTATATTACGTTGAATTCTAATGATGTCACTTCAAATCGATCACGACGGCATTTAATGGCTGACTAATAGCTGTTCACTTTTTATCGTATGTTTTTTTGGATCTTATCTGATTTTTGTTTGGTTACTCTTTCTCACGTAGTACGAAGCATCGTGTCTCTTTTGTAATCCTCTGATTATACTGATCTCGTTTGACGTGTTTTGGGGAATCTTGTCTCTTTTTCCCTCGTTTTAATTTTATTTTATTTTTTACTTTAGCGAGCGTGTTTCGTACCTCTCAGGCCCTGTGTACACTGGCGTTTCTAATCTCTGCGCTTCAGAGAGTGTGGACTTCCCTAAATGTTGTGTTCAGGACACTGCAGATGATCGCCGTGAGTGTGGTGTGTGTGTGTGTGTGTGTGTGTTTGGATCTTCGTTTGCTGTTTTTTTCGGATGGTTGATAGCGTGTTTTGTTTTTGTCCCCCCACCCCACCCACCCACACAAAAAGTCTGCACTATTTCAGCATTAAGCTTTGACTACATTGCAGCTGAGGTTAAAAAAGGAGAGCTTGGTGTTTGTGCTTATTTTTATTTTTATTTTTCCACTATAGGAAGACTCACATCTGGGGTGAA
Organism: Hemibagrus wyckioides; assembly: GCF_019097595.1. Classification (NCBI taxonomy): domain Eukaryota; kingdom Metazoa; phylum Chordata; class Actinopteri; order Siluriformes; family Bagridae; genus Hemibagrus; species Hemibagrus wyckioides. The sequence continues at coordinate 4,976,639 of NC_080729.1, forward strand.
AAAGCAAGTCGTCATGAGTTATCATCACCATTAAGGCCGCTGAGGAAATTTTCGCAGCAAAATCTTTATCCTGCGAAATTTTTCCAAATCCGTCACCTTCGTATACGTGCTATGGGGAGGGACGTTAAGGATGCCCTCTAGTGGTTGATTACTTTCATTCAGCGAATTCATTTTTATTAATATTATCCCCCTGAATAATTCTCGCACCTTCTTCCGTGGCTGTTAACAGCACGCTTTGGTTGCTAAGCAACATAAGGGGACCCGGTTAAGGTGCGTTATGGACGGAAGAGTGGGTTTTATCGGTTTAAAATCAGGTGCGTTAAAACACACACATCTCACTTACGTACTCGTCGTGGGTACGTCCTGCGTCTTTCAGCCAATCAGAGATTAGGACCGGCCCGTCCTCGGGTCGCTCACTGAGGCGTAGTACACAACCGGCTTCCTCTTCACTATACTCACTGAAGCGAAAGCTCTTTAGTAAGCAGTGATACAGCAATCACTTCAAGAAGAAGATGGCAAGATAGCTGACGAATTAAAGCGCAGAGAGCTTTAGCCAGAGGAAATCCAGTTGTGAGACTGAAATGTTGGAAACGTGGAAGAATTTCTGCAGATCATTTCTACATATCACATTGAGGGCTTTTTTTTTTTTTTTTTAAAGAAAATTGGCAGTAAAAATAAAATGATTAGAAAAATTATTCACAGCCTTTTTCTGCACCAAGCAACAGATTTAGCTAAATAAATACATAAATAAGGAAGCTTTATATTTTAGCTTAGTTGGCTAAACGTAAAACGTCGGGATTTTAAACATTTAATTTGGATTTTATTTAATTTTTATTTATTTATTTTGCGCATAAATTGTTCTAAAAGTATTTCAAGAGCCCCGTCTGACTTCCTCCTCCTCCCCGGCGTGAATACTGCAGCGGCGTGAATACTGAGCACAAGCTATTCTTTTCTATGAATCATTTGCACTTATCCCCTATCATTTCATCTCAGCAGGTGACGTTTTGGCCTTCTACTGCACTGCATCCCGCTTTCAAAGCACAAAGACGGAGGTCAAAAAAAGGAGCGGAACAATTTTAACCAAGCAGTTTTTCGGGTTTTTTTTTTTTTTTTTTTTGTTGAGCTGTTACTGCCGTCGAGATTATCGCAAACTTCGCAAAGCCCTTTACAGGTTCGATGAATCGTCTTTGCAAGCACTTAAAGCAGCACACTGCGATTTGCGTTTCGCAAACAAAAATAATAATAAAAATAATAATAATACAAATGATAATAAGTCCCCTCTTTTCCTGCACCCAGTGCATTTCATTTCAGCGTGGTAATGCGATTACCATCCAAAAGGTTATAAACCCAAATTCCTCATTGCCTTTTCGAGTTCCAGAGTTAAAGCACTCACGTACACACGATTTTTTTTATTTATCCCCATTGTCAGATTTGTAGCTAAAGCACTTGCACAGTAAAAAAAACAAAAAACAAAACCCCCTGTGGATGATCACTGAGAAAGCACAATCTTACACCGCTTCAGGATTTTATTACGGGGGGGGGACAAAAATCGATTCTTTTCTCTCTCGCTTAGACACGGCGAGATTCTCGGCTCACGTGTCGAGTGCCTTCTGCACCTCGTGGGATCGTTTCATTAAAGGTCGCTTCGAATTGTTTTTCACGACTATAAGACAAACACTAAGATCCAGGATTTTTTTTAAAAACTCTTAATAGAATCAAATTTACAATAAAAACGTGTGAACACTAAAACCTCGGCTGTCTCTTGAGAATGCTCAGTACTCATCCCTGTACCTTTTTTTCACGTTTTTTTCTAAATGGGAAAATAAACCCCGGCGAACGCACGAACACCAAGCTCTCTCCTCCCGTCTTTTAACATTTTATCGCAATGCCCCGAAAAGCTTTCAGCAACCCCACGCATTTTACTTCCTTTAGGGCTCTCTCACACGTCTGATTAAATCCTCCAGGTTTTTGCAGATTTACTGAATTATGTATGGTTTAATTTAACATGGATTTCCTTTTTCTCGGTGCTCGAGGCTGATTTTATTCTTTATTTTTCCTCCCCACCCCCCCCTTTCCTTCTCCGTGTTTTGTTCACCGTAGCGTGTCGCTGTTTTGTACTGACTGGTCAGTGGAAGATGTTTAGTTTTGTCTTATGCGAAGTTTATTCATACACTGATGAGAACACTGAGTTACGTGACTTGAATGGACCCGTGTTGAAGTTTTTTTGTTTGTCGTCCTGCTCGTTCTTGTTCTTTCTTTTTTTTTCTTTTTCTTTTTTTATGTTATCTGTTACATGATTCGATGAAGAATTCAGACCCATGATTTCATCTGCTGTTTCGCATTGTTCGGGGAAACGAATCGATGGGGGAAAAAAAAGAAAAGAAGAGAGAATCCTTTACAGCAGCTCTTTTTAAAGAAACCAAATACTGTACTAAAACGGGTTATTGTGTGCATGCGAGTGCATCTATCAGGTCAACAAGTTGTTTCGTTTTCGTTTTCGTTCCTTAATCACGTACCGCCTCCTCTTCCTCCTCCTCCCTGTTCGATCTGTTTCATTCCCCCTTAACTTGAGCTCAGGCGAGAAGAAAAAAAATATATATATACGCTTTTATTCGTTCGTTCATTTCTTTTCACTTCGAGTCGTCCGGATTTCGGCGGAATCGCTTTAAAACCTCGAAACGACGAAGCTCCTCAACGAAAGAACACGATCCTGACGCTCACGCCGTAACTGCTGTTCATCCGCGTTTGTCCCTCCTTCCTTTACCCTGAAGCACTGATCCTGAGAAGGTGGTACACGCCGAGAAAGGTTCTAGATGATCCGGGGAAGTTCTGTCGTTGGGTTAAAGAAAGAAGGAGTCTGGTTCTCAGTGCATGGATCAGATCGAGAAAGGAAAAACAAAGGCCGACGGAGAAGAGAGGCACGGAGAATCATCGTTTTTTTGTTAAAAGGCTTTTATTTTGTTTTAGACGCTCGAAGACAGGCATGGAATATATATATATATATATATATATATATATCTAGGGATGCATCGATACAGTTTTTTTCCAGATATTTAGAACGTAAGTTAGGACGTCACGTAACACTCGGTTCATGATGATAGAGAGAAGTTCATTCATTTTTAACCAGAGCTGATTTAGTGGCTAAATCTGGGCGTGTCCATCGGCACGACCGAGCGACTGCCAATAGGATCGAAGTCTGACTTTAGAGCACACACTGCTTCTCCTTCATCACCTTACAATAGGATGCTGAATGTTCCACACAAACACCAGATCCCTCTCCAGAATGATTCATTTCATCGGTAACCCACTAAAAAAAAAAATAAATAATGTTATTACCATGGCAACCCTCATAGTCGAGTGACTGGAGACTCGCGTGTGTGAATGCAGCGTCAGTGCTAATTGTTGCTAGAAGGAAGCTGAAGAGCTCAGTGAATTGATCTGCTCGTTCTGTACATGCACTCGTTTTTACCCGTCACTGATGCCGCTCAGCCTCTCACACGCTCTGTATTAAAGATCTGAAAGATGTTTTATCAGATTATGGGTATCCTAGGAAGACGCTGGAATGGCTACTCGTGATATTTCCGCAAGCAATCGTAAAATCCGTTCAGATCGGAGGCCACGATGTTTTCGAGTACAGTTAATGGCTCACTGTTTCAGACCGATAAACGAGATCAGTCTCTGTATCGATGCGTCCCTGTTTATAACAGTCCGTGCAAACTTACTTCAAAATCTGTCTCGTAAATGCAGCCTACTTAGGCATCCAGAGAACAAGTTCCATCATGCCCACTCCGTCGTTACTCGAGATGCCTTTATTTCAGAATATCAGGTCCGCCCCTTCCTCGTTTTCTTCCTCACGCCGGCCTCAACACCGAACTGCGACTTTCTTACGAGCGGCTTTTGTGAATTCCAGATCGAACTGTTATTTTTCTACCGAAGTAAATCAGATGTTCTATACACCACCATGCAAAAGTTGTACAGATTTTACCGAGACATATCGTGTGGCGCGCGGAGCCGTCTTCTCCGTGGTGTTTGGACGCTAGCGGAAGCGCACAGGACGACACTGGCCCTCTTCATCAGGACTAACGGGCCGCCGTTGTTTTGTAGTTCGATATGAAGTGTTGAACCGAGCGGAATCACTGGGACGCAGAGTTGTGTAGCTGGTCAGAGTTTTACGTTTATGGATTTTTTTGACTTTTAACTGTCTGCATTAATCGAGCGCGACGATATCGAAGCTAATCGCTCGCGCCTTTTTCATTTCTTTGAGAAAGCTTTAGGACGTGTTGATTTAAATATGTCATGAATCTGTCGATCGTCCCAAATCCCGGACGTGTATAGGACGTTTTTTTTTGGAAAATAATAATAATAATAAACCCCAGTTCATTTGCTATAGCGTTGTCGATCATGGGGTGGATGGGAATTGTAGTCTTTGCTGCTAACACGGAGTCATGATATTTTTTGATTTGAGGATTCGTTTGAAACCATTGGTCGTGAAAAACGTAAAAACCGGGTTGCAAAAGCATTTTGTAAGAAGTTGTTTCAGAGATTACGGTTAGTCATTTGTATTTAAACAAAAAAATAAATAAATAAATAAAAAAGATGAAAAAATGAATTAAAAAACTCTATCAGCCATTTTGTGGCTCTTCACCTTTGATCACTTTACTACTTCAAGCCACCCTGCCAGATTTCTAGTCTTTTTACTAAAAAAGGACGGTTTTTTCAGCTGAAGCTTTGGAAAGCTGGGACACTACTTTATTATCTGGGGTGGGATTATATCAGGACTGACATATAAACAAAACAAAAAAAAAAACAAAAAAAAAAAGAGGGGGCGGGGGATTTGGGGCCACACCCACACCCTGCCTTAAAGTGCCAGAGGCCTCAAAGCTCCCTCGCGTATACGGTATATTACTTACAGTGGGGGGGGAGAAAGTTGTATTTTGTCCACTAGCGTTTGATAAGCACTCACTACGATGAACGGGTTTAAGACGTACACACACAGTCCAAAAAATAACAATTAAAAATCAAAACAAAACAAAAACGATGACACGCTTACTTTCTATGTATAGTATCTGTAATAAGATGTACAAACTTTATCAGATGATATGGAGAAGACCTTTCCCGAGAGAATCGCTCCAGAGGTCTGATGACTTTCTTTTTTTTTTTTCTGCGTGTGGGACGAATACGGATCATGCCAAATACTACGATTATGTCAGACGTATCCCTGAGACTCTGTTGAGGTCTGTGTGTCTTGACGTGGTTTTGTATGGTAGGGTGTGTGTATATACTTTTTTGTGTTTTTTGGCATTTTGCTTTCTCTCTCCCTTTCTCTTTGGATCCGTCTCAGCTCGCAACTTCGCTCGTCATCGTGGAATTGCAACTTCACATTGAAGTTTTGAGACGGTCACGCCGTCTCTCTCTCTCTCTCTCTCTCAAGCTCTGGTTAGTGCTTATCGACTAATCACACGTCACGTTGAGGTTTGTATGGAGGAGAGTGCGACCGCAGATGAGATTTGTTAGTCTGGCTCTTGTTTGGGTGCTCACACACACACACACACACACACACACACTCATGAGTCAGTACTAGGCTTTAGGTTGTGTGTGTGTGGAGTGTTTAAGATGCTCACTGACTTTCAGTCTCTCTCTGTTGATTATATTTTTAATCCAAGTGATTGCCGTTGGAGTGTTTCCGTTCCTCACACTTTTCCACGTAGATATGGTGCCATACGCCCGAATAGACCGGTTCTGCAAAGCAATCCCGTCATGCCTCTGAACGTTGACCCACTGAATCACGATCCTCTCGACGTTATTGTGAGATTTAAACAGACTTAAAGCGATCTTCCCGAACTCCACCTGTGTGTGTGTTTCAGTGTGACCTCGTCACTTCAGTCTGCATGAGCATATTAAACTTGTACTGCCTTTTCTCCTCCCTCTCTCTCTCTCTCTCTCTCTCTCTCTCTCTCTCTGCTCACCTCCCAACCTCGCGATAGATCCCGGGGTCTATCTAATCTCACCTTTTGTTTTTCCTCTGATCTTTGTTGTTTTTTTTTGTTGTTGTTGTTGTTGTTTTTTTTTCCTCCCCTTATTTTTATTTTTTATTTTTATTTTAGTGTGTCATGTAGTCTGTTCTCAGCACTGTAAGACAGTCCCTTATACAATATGGAGAAGCAATATCACTGTAAGAAATCTTCACAATGTATTATTATTATTGTTACTATGATTATGATTATTCACTAGCACCCTAGGTGTGATAATTGAAGTAAATATCTTTTATACAAACACACATGGCTTGTGGTCCGTCCCTTTATTTATTCCTTCCTTCAAGAACACACATGGATGGAAATTCACGATTTGCGCAATTAACCGGAAGAAATTTGCAGTTTCTATAGCAATTTCTGGACTGATCACATCATTTTCATTTCATGGTATTGCAATGCTGGAGATCTCTGCAGATCTGATTTTTTCTTTCAAGCATCTCTTTAACATCTTTCTGGGCCAGAAATAACACTGTGTTGGATTTAGCGAGATCTGAGATTGGGAAAATGGCATCATTTTCACCTCCACAGCAGACAATACAGTGTAAACACTAGAACTCGAAGAAGTTCTAGTAATGAATGTCGATTTGACGTCACTTGCTGAACTCAGGGGTGAGGAAACCGGTCCCGAGTTTTCTTTGTAGTTTTTTTGCAGATTTGTCGCCTTTCGTTTCCCTTAAAATTCACATTTTATTATTTTTGGGGTTACAAATAAACAGCATTTTTCAGCATCAGTCGTAGTAAGACTGAGTACGTGTGTGTGAATGAAAGGAAGGGAAGTGGAACAGTAAGATTACAGGGTGAAGAAGGTACAGGAGTTTAAGTACTTGGGGGTCAACAGTGCAGGGTAATGGAGAGTGTGGGAAAGAGGTAAAGAAGCGAGTGCAGGCAGGTTGGAATGGGTGGAGAAAGGTGTCGGGAGTTCTGTGTGAAAGGAAAATATTGGTGAGAATCAAGGGGAAGGTGTACAAGACGGTGGTGAGACCGGCCATGCTGTATGGTTTAGAGGCAGTGTCACTGAGGAAGAGACAGGAGGCAGAGGTGGAAGTAGTAGAGATGAAGATGTTGAGGTTCTCTTTGGGAGTGACCCGGTTGGACAGGATTAGGAACGAGTACATCAGAGGGACAGCTCATGTTGGACGAAGTTAGGGAGGACAGATTAAGATGGTTTGGACATGTTCAGAGTGAGTATATGGGTAGGAGAATGTTGGACATGGAGCTGCCAGGCAGGAGGCAAAGAGGAGGTATATGGGTGTAATAAATGAGGATATGAAGCTAGTGGGTGTGAGTGTTGGGGATGCAGAAGATAGGGATAGGTGGAGAGAGATGATTCTCTGTGGAGACCCCTGAAGGGAAAAGCCGAAAGAAGAAGACAAATAAACAGCATTTTGAATTTGTAGTCCATGGCGAACAAAATATTTAGGGATCGTTTCACTACAAATTACAAGCTAACAGAAATATTTAAACATGTTTGATATTATTCAGGGTTTAGATTCATTCCTAAGTTTAGAAACTTGGTGATAAGTAGTCCTGGACACTTCACACACACACACCACACTGCTGGGTTTAACTGCTTTTACCATCCAGGTGCCTTCGATAAAACACCTTTTAAGAGGTTTATTAGAATCTGACAGCGGGTTCGTAGCGTTCCTCTTGAATCATCTCGTCGCGTGTTAAACTGTGTTAATAAAACAACACGGCGTTTATAACGAGTAATGTTCTGTGTCTCCTCGGGTAATATCTGCACAGCCAAACCTGTTCCATCTCTTTTCCCAAGAGTGTAATCAAATCATTAAAAACACATCCTCACTGCGGGTAAGTTCCGTCAGGATTGCCACAAAATGGTTTGGGTAGAAAGTAATGATAATAATTGAATATCATCATATCACTGTTGTGAGTTGAATTCAGTGCTTTGATGTTGTGATGTTTGTGGCACAAAATAATGTGTGTGTGTGTGCGTTTGTGTGAGACAGGACGCTACACTGCGCTTCAGGTGGAGTTCTCTGCTGCCGTGAAGACCAGCGCCGAGCAGAAGGAGCTCATCTTCAAACTGGAGCACGACCTGAGCACCATCCAGGCCATGTCCTCCCTGGCCCGCCCCGACGCTGAGGTACACCACACACACACACTAAATGGGATAGCAGTTACATGAAAACTGAAGTTCACGTGACTGAGTGCTGAAGCTGCTGATTTGTGTCCACTAGGGGGCAGACCTGAGCGGAATGGACCGGATCCCTGAGCCTATCAAAGAGGCTACGGCTCTGTTTGCAGGTAACAAACGCAAACTACATTCTCTGCACCACACAGAGCTGGGAGAGTCTGTGTAAACCTGTGTGTGTGTGTGTGTGTGTGTGTGTGTGTGTACGCAGGACTGGGTGTGTCCTCTCAGGCTGAGCTTCCTCAGGGTCAGATGGACTCTCTGCTGTCCATCATCTCCAGCCAGCGAGAGAGATTCCGAGCTCGCAACCAGGAACTGGAGATTGTGAGTGCCCTTACACTCCTTACGCCCTTATACTTTGAATTCCCTAGCGTCCTTATTCCCTAAGTTAACTCCTGCCCTTGTCCCTCTCATTCACTCGCTCCCTTATTTTTCAATCTAGAGAATATTCAATCACTCTTTAATCACAAAAAACAACCCTTTTTGTCCTCTTTTCACACTCCCCTGCTCTTTTTTCTGTTTTTTCTGTTCATTGGTCACAATCAAAAAATCATTGGTCAACAAAAAATCTCATTCTATTCCTCTGTCTGTTCTCTCTCTCTCTCTCTCTCTCTCTCTCTCTGAACTCACTCTATTCTTTCGTCTCTGTTCTCTCTCTCTCTCTCTCTCTCTCTCTCTCTCTGAACTCACTCTATATTTCTGTCTCTGTTCTCTCTCTCTCTCTCTCTCTCTCTCTGCACTGTGTTCTGTCCATACATGTTGGTTTCTGTATCTTTGACTCTGTCTCTCATTTGTCTCCGTCTCTCAGGAGAGTCGCTCTATGCAGCAGACTCTGCAGGCCCTGCAGTCGGAGCTGGACAGTCTACGTGCTGACAACATTAAACTATATGAGAAGATCAAGTTCCTGCAGAGTTACCCAACCAGAGTGAGTCCTCAGACCTGCAACTCATGCAACTCTCTCTCTCTCTCTCTCTCTCGCTTTCCTGTCAGTCAGAGCAGAATAACACTAGCCAATTAGTGAACTGGCCATTGGTGAACCATCACACTACAGTGGACCCCAGGCATACAAACGTCCTCCCTTACAAATTTACACCTTAAGTATTTAAATTTTGCAAGAACTTTGTATCTGTATACAAAGCATTTTCTGCATTTTCTACTGAAGCGAACGCTGGCGAAGTCGTGCGTACGTCCGGGAGCCGTTCAAAACTTGTTTGCATTAGTGGAAAGCCAAGTGAAGCCAACTGAAGCGAGTTTATTCTTTTATTTTCAGTCCGCGAAGCTATTAGAAAGAGTCAACCCACGATATCAGTGTTACCTTCAGCATGTGTTCAAAAGCTAGGTGATTTTTCGGGTGTTTTTTCGGGCGACTTGGTGGTGTGGGCGGTCTGTTCTATTTTTAGCCCAAGCTTGGTGGTACGACTTCCTGTGAGGACCCTTGACATGGAATGCTTGGCTTGGGTCAGTTCTTTGTAAGCAGCCGTACAGTTTACATACGCTTCGTTTTGGGTGGCTGGAACGGATTATCTGCATTTACATTATTTCTTATGGGAAAATTTGTCTCGCAATACAAATTTTCACCTTAAGAACTCGCCTCCAGAACGAATTAAGTTCGTATGCAGAGGTTCTACTGTATTATTACAGATAAGCTTGTGGATAAGTTCACTGATGTGTGTGTGTGTGTGTGTTTAGAGTGGAGGCAGTGATGACACTGTGATGCGCTACTCATCGCAGTACGAGGAGAGGCTCGACCCCTTTGCCTCCTTCAGCAAGAAGGTGAGAAGAGACTCACACTGAACACTGACGTATTTAACTGATATCACTAAAGTATGAAGCTTTATGAGAATTCTCGATTTTTTTTTTTCTCAGGAGCGCCAGAGACGATACCTGAGCCTCAGCCCATGGGACAAGGCCACCCTCAGCTTGGTGTGTTTCTGACACACACACACACACACTGCATCATGTGACCCTATGTGGATATAAGTGTTTAATTCAGCAGCTGTATTTCAATCCACATGCACCCAAGAGATGCTATTATTATTATTATTATTATTATTATGAATAGTTCCAGTAGTTTATCCTGTCTTGTTTACTTCATTCATCAATGTAAGGTTCTAGCATGACAGCACCACCTCCCCCCATCCTCTGCCTCACTCTGCGGGGATTCGACCTGGACTGATATTTGCCCTTTTATTTTAGGAACAACTCCACAAAACTCTTTAACCGTACATTTTCATACACAGATTTGTAAGACACATGATACTCTAGGTGCAGCATGTCAATCACGATGGCTGAGATTCAGTGTGTCTGTATTTCAGGGTCGTGTCATCCTGTCCAATAAGATGGCCAGAACTATTGCTTTCTTCTACACTCTCTTCCTCCACTGCCTGGTGTTTCTGGTAATCAGCTACATGTTCATTATATTCATTCACCTTTTATCTATACATAGATACACTAAATTGCCAAAAGTTTTGGGACACCCCTCCAAATCATTGAATTCAGGGGTTGGGCTCGGCCCCTTAGTTCCAGTGAAAGGAACTCTTAATGCTTCAGCTTCATACCAAGACATTTTGGACAATTTCATGCTCCCAACTTTGTGGGAACAGTTTGGGGATGACCCCTTCCTGTTCCAACATGACTGCACACCAGTGCACAAAGCAAGGTCCATAAAGACATGGATGAGTGAGTTTGGTGAGGAGGAACTTGACTGGCCTGCACAGAGTCCTGACCTCAACCTGATAGAACACCTTTGGGATGAATTAGAGCGGAGACTGCGAGCCAGACCTTCTCGTCCAACATCAGTGCCTGACCTCACGTCACAAACCCAATCAGGTTGGGTCATCCCCAACTGTTCCCCCAAAGTTGGGAGCATGAAATTGTCCAAAATGTCTTGGTATGAAGCTGAAGCATTAAGAGTTCCTTTCACTGGAACTAAGGGGCCGAGCCCAACCCCTGAAAAACAACACCTGAATTCAATGATTTGGAGGCGTGTCCCAAAACTTTTGGCAATATAGTATATGAGCAAGCGCTGTATGTCGATCCGTTCAAATAATTCTGGATGATTTGTGCACAGAAAAGTTTGGACTAATTTCCTAAAATATCTGTAGTAATTAACGACAGAGTATTACCTCTGTTAGCTACTTGCTATAGTTTTGGCACTTTTCCTACAGTAGCCTAGCAGTTAGCATTATTATGTCTGACAATAATGAATCTGAGGCGAATAAATAGAAACATGAGCTGATTTAATGGCTGGGATAAAGAATTTTTGTTTTATTGTCAGTCAATGAAGAGACAAAAACTATAAGCTTACTGGCTGCTCGTTTACAACTAGCTAACGGAAGCTAGAAAGACAGCTAGTGCTACATTTGCTAGCTAAGAGTTCTGTGTACTTGTCATGGGGCTTTGGGATTTTTTTTCCTCACAGAATTTTAAGTGAGGATGTACAAGAAATAATAGCTTTTAAAAAATATTGCTAGGAGTAGATGGCTCATTTTGTAGCAATCTTAAAAAAGCAATCTCTGCTAGCTTGCTAATCATCCCTAAATCTCAGCTCGAGTACAAGATCAGTGTTGAGCGCTAAAGCTACGCTTGTTATGTCTACATAAAGCCGTTGTCTGCTTATTGTTGTACTTTTACAGTGTTTTATTTGCCTGTAAGCAGCTTTGACTGCTATATATAAAATCGAAACAGACGTGAAGATCCTTTTTTGTATCAACTTTTCCTCACAAATGACAAATAAAGCTAATAAAAGATGTTATAATATAGTAGTAATGTATTGTCTTGTAATAATAATGTGTTTCAGGTGCTCTATAAAACTGCCTGGAGTGAGAGCATTGGCCGTGACTGTGCTGCATACTGTGCTAAGAAGTGAGTGCTACCACACACACACACACACACACACACACACCACAGCATATTTAATAACCGTAGTCATTTTATTAATGATAATAATTGCTAATAGTGATGTTCCTTCTCTTAATCTGCCCCTGGATGTAAATTGTACATGAGTGTTGTAGTGATGTCATTGTGACTGAAGCAGCTTTGGGCTAAAATGTCATGTTATGTAGTTTGTCACCTCAGATTTATGTATAAGTATATATTTCATCCAAATGATTAGGTTTTAGTCTTGACCGATTGTCGGCATGGTTCATGTTGTGTGAGGAGTCAGGTGAATGAATCCAGCCTCGCTAAAGATATCTAAACGTTTAAGCTAAGTCTGATTTCCTCACACACTGAATGCCACGCTTTGGTCACGTTGTTGGAGAGCTACATGGCGTAGTAATATGGACATAAGCCTAATAGATTCAGTGTGTAATCAGATGGCTATAAATGTCCTGCGCTGCAGTTTTCCGGTTGGTCATCCGTGTGTCTGTCCCAGATTCTCTTTACAAAGACAACTAGTTGAATGTTTGCAGGACAGATATATTTTATGCAGGTGAACCGATTCCATTTTGAGCCGAACAGGGTCAAGGCTAAATGTCTGATATAAAGAAGCAGCGGCCTTTATTTTTGTCACGCAACAGTGAAATTCTTTCTTCACTTATCCCAACTTTGAATGTTGGGGTCAGAGCACAGGGTCAGCCATGATGCAGCACCCCTGGAGCAGAGAGGGTTAAAGGACCCAACAGTGGCAGCATGGCAGTACTGGGGCTTGAACCCTGATCTCCCCAGTCAACAACCACTTGAGCCACTGCCCACATAACAGTAGTAACTAACCACAAAATTTAGCCCAAGACTCGTTGCTTTGAAAAAATTTGTCAAGAGACTGCCCCTACATTTCCATTACGCACATTATGTATGATAGAGTTTCATCATTATCATCTGTTATACATATAAACTCCTTCTCTCTCTCTCTCTCTCCTTCTTTCTTCCTCTCCATGTCCACCTTTCACTTTTCAGGTACTCGGACCACCTGCACCGTTTCCACGAGAACGGCGAAAATGCCGATATGTGGCAGTGAGAGCAGCGTGACGGTGAAAGCTGACGGTCTTCGTGGTTTCTTCACTCTATCGGTCGAATATATAAGACTATAACTTAGACTTAGTAGCTTGTATCCTAAATCAATGTTATTCACACATAAACGCTTAAATAGTACGATTCAGCTTGTAGAGCATGATTGCAGGCACCAGAGGGCGCATGAGGACAATTTGGACGAATCTGAACGATTATATGAAATATAAATCAGTAGAAAATGAGCATTTCTGTGCATGCAGCTGATCCGTAAATCTAATCGAAGAAATCATCAATAATTCTGCTTTAATTTTAGGGACCAGAGTCTGAATTCTGTCTTTCTGTCTTTCTTTCTTTCTTGAGATTTGAGGCTCAGAAGTAGTTGATTCTATATATCTTCTATTATCTTTAAAACATTTAACAATATTATACGCTTTGATTATTTACAGGGAATGGGCTTAAATTCTATTGAAATTCTATGCAGGAGCCTAAGTAGTAGAAATGAGTCAATATATTAGGGTTGTGGAAAGTTAAATCTGGGATAAAGGGTGTGTTAATTAATTGGATAAACTGATGTTCCTGCAGATTTTAGCGGTGCGTAAAAACTGGTTCTTATTCCTTGCTAGTTATTTGGCCAGTACGTTTACAGCTGAAAGAAAAACTAGTTCGCTTTAGATCTCTTATGTTTTCTTAAACACGGTACATCATGTTATGATCTCAAGTTCCTCTGTTCTGTTTTCTCTCATTAACCTAATAAATCTGTCGAGCATCAACCACGGGTCGATCGTGTTTATTTTTATTTACTTATTTATTTCTACTGCCTGTAAAGGAAACCGCTGACAAGCCTTTGGCCTCTCACACACCTGCTTGAAGAGCGAAGACCTGGATCTTTCTCTCTTCAGCTCAGTTCTTATTAGTTGTTTTAGATAAAAGTGTCTTCTAAATGAAATAAATGTGAAGTGAGATGCTGTAAAGGTGAAATTTGGACTTCAGGGCTGAAACAAACAAAAACAACATATGTTTTATAAGAATTATCCCATTTTTAAGCTGTCATTCGTTCATTCATCATCACAGTGTATATTATTCAGTTACACTGATCAGGCATAACATTATGACTACTGACAGCTGTTGTGAATAACGCTGATGATCTCCTCATCATGGCACCTGTTAGTAGGTGGGATATATTAGGCAGCAGGTGAACATTTTGTCCTCAAAGTTGATGTGTTAGAAGCAGGAAAAATGGACAAGTGTAAGGATTTGAGCGAGTTTGATGAAGGGCCAAATTGTGATGGCTAGACCACTGGATCAGAGCATCTCCAAAACTGCAGCTCTTGTGGAGGTGTTCCTGGCCTGCAGTGGTCAGTATCTATCAAAAGAATCCTTTAAGTTGCAGGATCTGCTGCTAACATCTTGGTGCCAGATACCACAGCATACATTCAGGGATCTAGTGGAGTCCATTCCTTGATGGGTCAGGGCTGTTTTGGCAGCAAAAGGGGGACCCACACAATATTAGGCGGGTGGTCATAATGTTATGCCTGATGCCTGTGTACGTAATGATGTCATGCTTTACTGTAGTCATTGATTACTTTCCTACAAGGACAACCTCTTCCTTATTTCTTCCTTTCTTATGTTTCTGAACTCTTATGATGTTCATCATTAGTTGATGTTGAGGGTTAGTGTTAATGCAGTACAGCATTACTGCAGCATTAAAAATGCAGGGAACATTTAAATATCAGATGTGTCGAGTTAATTCTAATGAATATCACGTTTCAGGTGACGTGAGGATACTGCTGTGTATGATCACGAGATTCTGTTCCATATAAACTCATCCGCAGCACAGGATCGGCCCGTGTCCTCTCATGGACTTACACGGCTGTGGAAGTGAAGTTTACTAACACGTCTGCGGCTGAAGTGCCTCGTGATCCGGAGCCGCACTACAAATGCTCCAAATATGGTTTGTTTGACTTCCGTGCATCACGAGACACTCTGTGGGATCAGAGTCAGCCTGCCTCGAGATGTTTAATGCAGCTCTTCGCAAAGGTCGTGTTTGTAAATGAAGTCCTAATGCCTTCATAGCTGTGCCTCACATTAACAGGAAGGATTATTAGTGTTAGGGTTGAGGATGAGGTTAAACCTTTTAGGGATAAAAATAAAACTTTAAAAAAGGAATTTAAACAGGAAAAAATTTAGTGTAGGATTTTAGAATCAATAAAAACATCTTCCTTCACCCTCTGTCTGTCTGTCTATCTATCTATCTATCTATCTATCTATCTATCTATCTATATATCTGTCTGTCTGTCTGTCTGTCTGTCTATATCTATCTGTCTGTCTGTCTATCTATCTGTCTGTCTGTCTATCTATCTATCTATCTATCTATCTATCTATCTATCTATCTATCTATCTATCTATCTATCTATCTCTGTCTGTCTGTCTGTCTGTCTGTCTATCTATCTATCTATCTATCTATCTATCTATCTATCTATCTATCTATCTATCTATCTATCTCTGTCTGTCTGTCTGTCTGTCTATCTATCTGTCTGTCTGTCTGTCTGTCTATCTATCTATCTCTGTCTGTCTGTCTGTCTGTCTGTCTGTCTGTCTATCTATCTATCTATCTATCTATCTATCTATCTATCTATCTATCTATCTATCTATCTCTGTCTGTCTGTCTATCTATCTATCTATCTATCTATCTATCTATCTATCTATCTATCTATCTCTGTCTGTCTGTCTGTCTGTCTGTCTATCTATCTATCTATCTATCTATCTATCTATCTATCTATCTATCTATCTATCTATCTATCTATCTATCTATCTATCTATCTATCTATCTATCTCTGTCTGTCTGTCTATCTATCTATCTTAAACTGTAAAAGGAGTAAAATGTGCTTCTTCTGAGAGTTGTGAATAAACAGGACACTATAATGTGATGGAGAGAGTACATGATGGTGTACTTTATTATAAACACTTCCAGGTGAAATGTGAGAATGGCTTTTTAAAACAAAAAACCCACATTAAAAATCACATGGCCTCATCATAGCTCGCTAGCAGCGGGTTGTTTGTTGTTGGTGACATTAGCTTGTGGATGAAAAGGAAGCGTGTCCTTTCCAGTGTTGTGGTGCTGCGCTAGGCGGGGGGTCTGGAACAGCGGGAGCTCTTTGGACGCGGCTGAATAATTCATGTAGTCGCCTTTTAATGCATACCGTCATCCTGAGCTTTTGCGCTTTCATTAAAGAGTAACGAAGGCACTATCCTGTTCACATAAACCCACTCACACACACACACACGCTCACACACACACACACTCACACACACACACACACACGCTCAAACACACTCACACACACACTCTTCTCTGTTATCCTGTTTACCACAATTAGCCCCGAGTCATTTGTTAACCTGTGGGAGACGAGCTGGGTTGTAAATGCGGGAAATGGAGACGAGCTGCAGATGAGGCCATGCTTTTAAAACCCGCCTTGTCGCTGCGGCCCGTCAACGAGCCGATCTGTTAGTGCTCTCGGGGTGTGAATTAGCATGATTAGCTGAAGTACGCCTACACGCAGCACAGGAAGTGGAAGTGTTTGTTTGTTTTTGTCTTTTTTTTTGGTAGGCATTTTGTTTAATGAACTCATTTGATGAATGGATAGTTTTGTGGACAAAATGAACATCAGGAGCTTTAGTGAGATCAGGTGATGATGATGATGATGATGGTGATGGTGATGGTGAAGATGGTGATGATGATTATGGGGAAGGTGATGATTGCGATGAAGATGATTGTGATGGCCATGATGATGGAGATGGTGGCGATGAAGATGACTGTGATGCCCATGATGATGATGATGATGATGATGATGATGGTGGTGATGATAAAGATGATGATGGTGATGGTGATGATTGCGATGAACATGATTGTGCTGGCCATGATGAGGGAGATGGTGGTGATGATGATGATGATGATGATGGTGGTGGTGATGTTGATGGTGTTGATGATGATGGTGGTGATGATGATAGTGATGATGGTGATGATGATAATGATGGTGGTGATAATGATGATGCGATGAAGATGATGGTGATGATGATAGTGGTGATGGTGGTGGTGTTGATGATCATGATAATCATGATGATGATGGTGTTGATGATGAGGAGTTCAGGGGTTCAGTCAGTGTTCCAGTTCATTCTGAAGGTGTTCATTGGGGTTGAGTGAGGGTCAGGGCTCTGTGCAGGACACTCCAGTTTTTCCACTCTAACATTAACACACCATGTCTTCATGGAGCTGTGTGCTTTGTGCACCGGAACATCGTCCTCCTGGAACAGTGTTTTAGCCTCTAAACTCCTACAGCATTCAGAGACATTCAGTATAACTGAGTGCTTCCAGTTTCTGGAAAGAACCACATACTGTATGTACATGAAGGTCAGGTGACCACGTACTTTTCTCCATATAAATGTATTTCCTTTTGTGAGAGGAAGCACAATAGCACCCCCGGTGGCTGTAAGAAAAAATACACAGAATGCAAGGGAAAAAAGTGAGAAATGAAGCTGAGGCTGATTTCTTTCTAGTTCAGACTGTAGATGAAACTCCTGCGCTTTTTATGTCCATCATGGCTACTTTATTTAAAAAGTAGCAGCAGTGACTGAGCAAGAAAATGTAGAATACAGTAGTGTAATAAACAAGATGGACTTCTGGGGAAATCTGAAGTAAATACACAGAACAAACTTCAACCCTTTAAAGTGGAAATTAATGAAGGGACAAATGACAAATATGTAAAAACTGTGATCCTTTGGTTTACATAAAATTACAAGCTTTTTTGTTTACCTCTATTTGATAGAGACTCTTAAAAAAAACTGGGAACATGTAACCTTCATTTACTCTGTGAGTGTGTGTGTGTGTATGAGAGAGAGAGAGAGAGAGAGAGAGAGAGAGAGAGAGAGAGAGAGAGAGTGTTTCATCTGTAATTCATCTTTTTGTTGTCATTTCCTCTATTTCCTTTTTTTTTGGTCCATAAGTTTTTCCTCCACGGCAGGTGAAATATTATCAGCCTCCTTCAGGAAACCTCCAGGTTCTCGTTGACCCCTGCGTGGTCTGGTCGCCATGGCAACAGCGCTTCCTGTCACATCCCTGTCCTCTGTGTGATGCTGGAAGACGGAGTGCGGGTGAGTCATTAGCCCACGTGACCCGGCTGAGCCAATCAGAGGCTCGACTCGTCCTCCCCAGGCTCAGAGCGACCACCGGTGTTAAAGCCCTCATAAAGCTGATGGAGACACTTAACTCTTCTAACAGCTCCATCAGTGTGTGCACCAGTGTGTGTGTGAGTGTGAGTGTGTGTGTGAGTGTGTGTGGGTGGGTGTCGTGAGTGTAACACACTCGACGTTTACAGCCTTCTGATGTGTGTGAGGTGTGTGGGATTCAGTCGACTTTGTTGATTTAAGGATCAGGTCTGGAATGGTTGTGTTTACATTCTGAATAGAAACGATTAAATCTCTGAATGAATCAAATTCATGAGAATCAAATAAAAATGAACAGAAATTCTAAAGAAATCATGAGAAAAATAAAAAAAAAAACGCTCAGATAAAAATAAACATTAAATGACTTCAAAATGCTTCAAAAATGATGTTGAAAAGATTTTAGATTATTAAATGTGAAATAAAAATGAAAAAAAAAATCAAAAAAATATGTCAGTACATCGTCTAAAATAAAATGTAAAGTCTATTTTTATTTTCAGATATATACATTTTAAGTAATAAAAATATTTATATTTTTTTTACTTGTATATCTAATAAAAAAAAAAATACCCCATATTTAAAAAAAATTAAAGAAAGGACAAAATAAAAAATTTTGATGATTAAAAAAAATGCAATTGAATAAGTAAATAAAGAAAGAATATGATCAGAATCCCTCAGGAATTTCTGAGTCTAGTGGAGTGAAAGTGCAGTGATGTTCAGCCATGCTTCATCTCATATTCTGAAGCTTTGAGGAGGAGGAGGAGGAGGAGGATGAAATAAATCAGGAGTTGGTCGCGCTTGTGCTGCTTGTCTCTTTGTCCTCATTTAGAGGGCGGCCTGAGGACTGTGTGCGTCTGTGTGTGTGGCTGTGTGTGTGTGTGTGTGTGTGTGTGTGTCGTGTTCAATTGCAACCAGATGTGAGTGCTTTCAAGAGCTACTTCTGTTCCTGTCGTGTTCATAATCTCAGACCTTATTGTCTAAACTGATGTTTTTCACATTCACACACACACACACACACACACAAACGCACACACACACATTTTAGCTTCATTTAACTGGCTCCTGTGGAACAAACCTGTTTTTCACTGCTGTTTTAGTACAGAATATCCAACCATAGAGTACATTGTTGGTCCCCCTTTTGCTGCCAAAACAGCCCTGACCCGTCCTGCACTGTGTATTCTGACCCCTTTCTATCAGAACCAGCATTAACTTCTTCAGCAATTTGAGCAACAGTAGCTCATCTGTTGGATCGGATCACACGGGACAGCCTTCACTCCCCACATACATTAGTGAGCCTTGGCTGCTCATGACCCTGTCACCGGTTCACCACTGTTCCTTCCTTTTGATAGATACTGACCACTGCAGACCGGGAACACCCCACAAGAGCTGCAGTTTTGGAGATGCTCTGATCCAGTGGTCTAGCCATCACAATGATGAGGAGATAATCAGTCTTATTCACTTCACCTGTCACTGCTCACAATGTTATGCCTGATATATATATATCATATATGATATATGAGATATATATATATATATATATATATATATATATCTATATATATATATATATCATATATGATATATGAGATATATATATATATATATATATATATATAATGCTTCTGTAAAGCTGCTTTGAGACAATGCCCATTGTTAAAAGCTCTGTACAAATCAATTAAATTGACTTAAATTGAATATTGTTCCTATGACACTAGACCTGGTTTATTTCAGTTGTATGAAAGTGAATATGTTAAAAATCCTGTACTGTTCCCCTCGGTGCTGCTGGTCCCAGTTAAACATAAGAAACTGAACCTATTAAATCTAACGCCAATCTCCTGAGTGCCGCCTCCTCTTCCATCCTTCTGTCACACTTTATAGAGCCCTTCAGCTCATCCCCTTTAAAGTACCGTCCTGTGTCCTGTAACAGGGAGGTGTAACACATCGACCCTGACGCTCCCCAGAGGCTGGACCACCGCTTCACTACAAAATGGTTCTGATGGCAGGAGATGGGTTTGTGTGTTTGTGGGATGTGGAAGCAGCTTTCAGAAAGCAATACACATCTTTATGAAGTGGGAAAAGACTACCAAGTGACAGTCAAAGTAATTGGATGGATTCAACTGGTGCTAAGCTGTTGCCATGGATGTGTGTGTGTGTGTGTGTGTGGTGCCTTCCTCCCCCTCTGTTCAGAAAGATGTCAATTCATCCTTCTAGCAGAAAGCAGCTCAAGGATCAATAAGGGCTTGTGGAAGCTTGATTTGTTGGTTGGTTTATTTACTTGTCCTGCATTTCATATCTTTGGCTATCAAGGCATCACGTTGTTGTATCTCATTTTGTGTTGTATTAGATCCTGTTGGATCGCATGATGTAGCAGGTCATATTGGATCACGTCATGTCGTGTTGGATTAAGCCGCTGCATCATGTAACGTAGCATGAAGTCGCATGCGGCATTTCGTATCAAGTCAAGTTTTATTACTTCATGCCATGTCACGTCAACTTATTGTATCATGTTGTGTTGTATCAGGTCATACTGCATGACATTTCAATTACAGATGTGAATATTATGTTATACCTGTCTCTCTCTCACACACACATCAGACTACGTATACTGTGATGTAAATACTCTATCAAAAGCAATGGAAAGCAAACGTTCAGGACGGAAAATGTATTTCTGCGATTTCCCTTTTCCCCTCGTCACGCTCCACTCCTCACAGCATGTTCGAGGGAAAAGAAAATTCTATTTTCTCATCCAGGAAATGGATAACTCACACTGCTCCTGAGGGAAAACCCACTGTATTGATGTTCGCTCTGCTCAAGCCTGTAAAGTTCATAAAGATCTCACTGATCTGCATCAGACATACTGCCTCCTGTTAATACCCCACATGAGGGCTTTGAGATAAGTAACATCGCTCTTCATTTGTGACCACAAAAGACGTGCAGCGGCCTTAACTTTGTTCTTCAACAAGATGGAGACCTGGCTGTGTCTTTGAATGCGCCGCTTCACGTGGAGATGAGAAAGCTCTTGGGCCACGTGCAAGGACCTCTTTAAATATGTGTGCAAATCCATTGTGTGTGGAGAAACTCGCCAAACAGTGGAGTCGGAGCCCGAATCCCGTGAGCTATCTTAAGCAAACAGATTTAATGGTGTCTTATCTAACGAGTGAGTAGAGAGGGAAATGGAAAGCAAACTGAGTGACAGAATAAGTGAGAGTTTTGCTATTTGCTACGTTAACATACTGTTCCAAAGAGCCTTCAGCCAGAGTAAATTATAAATAAACCAGAATCCAATCCAAACACAGAGCCTAAACTGCGAGTTAGCTAAATCCGTAAGGCCGCCTATACGATACGATACGTTTTTGACAAACCGTACAAATCCCATGCCTAAGCCACGGCTGTAAATATAAAGCTGTACTGGATGTGATGAGAAAAGCATATGAGGTAATAGAACAGACCCTGGGGTGGGTTGATATTCCTCCTTATTCTTTACCCCTACTCCTGTCCCAGCTGCTCTCCTCTCCTCCCTTCCCCCCACTCAGGAGACTGTATGAGACACCACGGCATGAGAAAGCATGAGGGGGTGACGGCCTCGCTCCACGCTCCTGCTATTATACCAGCGCTGCTTTTCTCGTTTGTGTGAGGCTTCAAAATTCAGCTTAGCTTGAGAGGAATATCATCTCATCTAATCTATCAACAGCTTGATATATATATATATATATATATATATATTTTTTTTTTTTATTATGTCTATTGATTCTTGTGAGTCTCAGTATCAGTGACGGAATGCTAAAAAAAATTACAGGCAAAATAATTTTTTATTATTTCTTTTTTATTTTTAAAATATTATTTAAAATGTATTTATATTATTATCATTTTAATATTAATTTGTAATGTTGTACTGGGTTACCAAACGTCACACACAGAAAACTCATTTATTATTCATCTGTCCATTTGCATATTTTGTAACTAGTTTGGACAATTCAATTTAATTCGATTTCATTCGTATAGCGCTTTTATAAGCAATGAACATTGTCACAAATCAGCTTTACTTAAATATATAAATTCAGGATAGAAATTTTTACATTTAGTTTCATTTGACCAATTTTTAATTTCTCCTCTAAAAGCATAAAAACACTCTTAGCCCAAACACAGATCCGATCTAGGTCGACGTGTCCCTGGGTGTCATCACACGACTGTCACTGATCGGCTTGTGTGAATCTACAGTCTGGGCGAGGAAGAAATCAGCCCCAGACACCGCATTCTTCCATGTGAACACAAGCATGTGATTATGAGCCCCGCCCATGAAATAAACCGGAATCTGTCTTGTGAGAATTGGGAACAAACGGGGGTATAAAACAAATGTTCAGGATAAAAGCTGGAACGTTTATTGACAACTTCTATAAATATGCAAATCACACCCCGCCTCCTTTCCTGAATAAACCAGTGCCTGTATTTGCATATTTAAATCCTGGAATCTGATTTTTGTGACGCAATAACACACATTCAATACCATCACGGATTTTCTACTAATAGTAAAAAAAACGTGTAACTAAAAATGTTCATATGAAAACCCCTCGCTAACAGACACAGCGCTCCCTCACCTGCTAAATCCCCAGATTTAGATGTGACGCGGGATGAATGAATTATCTCCGCGTGTCCGGTCAGGATTTGGCGCTAATCCTAAACCTAATTCCTCGCCCCTTCCCCACGTGACACAGAACCTCCTGATTCGCGGATGCGGGATGAGTGTGCATGTGTATGAGGTTTGGGACTGAGCCTGAATTGAGGAAGTCCTGGAGAAAGAGCACGCGCCCGGTTGCGCACGGCTCCTTTAAGACGCACGGAGGAGAATGTGAGAGTAGAGAAGAGACCAGAGCACGGCGCCGCTCCCCCCCCCTCCATCTCTATCCGGTTCGTGCGTCTCCGGACGCTTGGAGAGACGACATGGAGATCCTGTAGGGCTATTTCCCCACGCTCTTCTTCTTTTTTTTGGTCTCCTCCTCATACTCCGGAAATCTGATCACGGATACCGATTATTGCCGAGGTATGATCATGGTTTATTGAGGAAACGAGGTGTGGAGGTTGCCGGTTGCAGCGGTCATGCAGTGAGTCGGATCCGGTGTGAGGTGAGCATTAGGGCGGGTGGCACACACACACACACACACACACACATATACATGTATATACACATATACTGGCAAGCGATTATTCGATTAATCAGGCCGTGGCTTAGAAAGCACGAGCTAGGAACGGTCAGTAGAGCAGATGTTGGGGCTCAGGTGTAGCTGCAGAGGTGTCCGTGGTTCTCTGCGCTCGAAATCCTTCTCTTAAAGCTCATTCGTGATTTATTATTTTTTTTATTTTTGCAATTATTACGATTATTTTTTCCCCCGCACAATACAGGCTGATCGGAGCTGAAGGAGTACAGGAGCTGTTTGACTAATTATGTTAAGGGGGAAGGCGTAGTGTGGTCAGTGGACAGACTGCACGCGCTGCACACAAACACGTCGTTTCCAGGAATGACCGAATAATAATCGGGGTAAACGCGTCCCATGGAGATGAGAAGATGTTTAAAAAATGGGAGATTTGTGTTGAGATGCGGTTGAAAAAGCAGAGGATGCATTGAGAGAGAGAGAGAGAGAGAGAGAGAGAGAGAGGTGTTTCATTCATGAAAGCAGCAGTGCATCAGTGGAAATGCTGTGTGTCCTAGGCAGGTTGTAAACATAAACACTTTCAATCACCATTTAAATCCCCAACAGCAGCAATAATTCGAGCTATTCTTTATAAACAGGTCTCTCTGAACAAGCCAATAAGGCAAGGCTTGGTTATGATCATATCATCTGTGTAATAAACGGAGATGCGCAGTGTTGCCAAGTGCTGAAAATATCCCCATTTACAAACACTTTAATAATGGATGATGCCAGATTATGGTTGTGATTGGATCATGCCTTGTTCCGGGGTTCCTAAAATGCCTGATAGATTTTTTTCATCATTAATTTTTATCCAGACATTTTTGTAACTCTTAGACTTGAGTTGTACCACAAATATTAAAATAGACTTACATGTGATATTTATGAATTATACCACAGCATGGTTGAATCCGATTGATCAGAAGCGTTTGGGTCTTTCTGAGCGACCAGGCGGTGGCAGCTTGGTGGACCTGGGATTCAAACTCACAACCTTCTGATCAGTAGTAGTTAACCTCTAAGCGGCCACATCCCCAGCTTGGTCATAGTTCAGTCAATTGCAAGTTCATATCATATATATACGCATTTTCGACGACGTTAACGTTTCTATAGTAAGAGATACTTGCGCACTAACAAAGAGACTGCAGCCACTAGCGTCAGTCACTAGTGCACCTCTTGAGATCAGGGGAGGGAGGTTTACCTGCACAGCACCTACTGCTGGCCTCCGTTACAAAAGACACAAAAACAGCCAGGCCTTCTGGTCCAACATCAGTGCCTGACCTCATAAATGTGCTTCTAGAGGAATGGTTAAAAAAAAATTCCCATAAACACACTCCTAAACCTTGTGGAAAGCCTTCCCAGAAGAGTTGAAGCTGTTATAGCTGTAAAGGGCGGGACAACTCCATATTACATTCATGTGCATGTAAAGGCAGACATCCCAAAACTTTTGGCAATAGTGTACTTCAATACACTCTCCCCTTACTCTCCTTCTCTGGGGTCACTACATCCAAACCACTCTCCCTTACTCCTAACACCTCCCCAATTCTCACCTTCCCCTTGTTCCCTTAATGAGGCGATCCAGAGAGGGGAGGATCCTTGACCCTGGAGGATACAAATTCGTGAAATCCTGTAAACTACCCTCAGACTGAAGAAGCTGCGTGGATGAGTAGTGATTTAACTAGAAAGAAGTCCAGTTGGCATGACTCAACGTCCAGATTCCTATAACAGGGTCATTGCTTAATTTCTGGACAACTGTTATTTATACAGGAACACTACTCTAGGGAATAATAACAGCACAGAAGGTTTCTTTTTGTATTGCAACCTTCAGTGATAACATGTACCACAATAACAAACACAAATATCCAGAACCTTAACCTCCTTTTTCTCTCAGCTGAAAAACAAAGCCGCCGCTTTGATGACTCAGTCCTCACAGCCTCCACCTTTCCGGAGCGACCGTATCGATCTTGAGATGGACACGGAAGGTGAATAGAGGGAATTTAGGATCTGATATATGTGTCACAGGCTTTGTTTTCTCTCATTAGAGATAAAAATCTTTTGCCTTTGACCTGGCAGTCTGATTGGACACGGATATGCTATTGTTTCAGAGAGAGAGAGAGAGAGAGAGAGAGAGAAGGATAGACAGGGAGGGAGGTTTATTTTGTCTGTGTGATTAGAATCATGTTTTCAACATGTGCTTAAGATTTTGTTAGAAAGCAGACCTGTATTTATGTGTGTGTGTGTTAGTGTTTGTGTGTGTTATGCCATGTGCATTACTGTAACAGAGCTGCATACGCCCGAGTGGACGGAGCTAAACTTAGAAATCACGCTGGTGTTCACATCCCTGGGGTGTTTGCATGCCAGTACGGATCTTCACTCTTCTGTTTACACACTCTGAGTAGCTGTGTGTTTGTTAGGCTTTCTGCACAGGGATATTTTGCATTCCAAAACAGAAATAGAGAGAGAGTGTATGTGTATCTGAGTATGTGTTAAGCTACAGAACACTTAGAATATATCAGTCTAGATACAGTAATAAAAGATTATTTTATGTACCAAAACTACTAAAATCACCTGAGACACATTGCACTGGTGGGATGGAAATCAACTTAGATACGCTATATTGCTAAAAGTTTTGGGACACCCCTCCAACGCATTGAATTCAGGGGATGTTTTTCAGTAATTTCAACATAACAATACTTATTGGGCAATTTCATGCTCCCAACTTTGTTGGGGATGACCCCTACTTGTTCCAACATGACTGCACACCAGTGCACAAATCAAAGTCCATAAAGACATGGATGAGTGAGTTTGGTGTGGAGGAACTTGACTGGCCTGCACAGAGTCCTGACCTCAACCTGATAGAACACCTTTGGGATGAATTAGAGCGGAGACTGTGAGCCAGACCTTCTCGTCCTAAATCAGTGCCTGACCTCACAAATGCACTTCTAGAGGAATGGTCAAAAATTCCCATAAACACACTCCTAAACCTTGTGGAAAGCCTTCAGAGAAGAGTTGAAGCTGTTATAGCTGCAAAGGGCAGGACAACTCCATATTACATTCATGTGCATGTACAAGCAGATGTCCCAAAACTTTTGCCAATACAGTGTATTTTCAATCAGTATAAACAAATGAATTATTTTATCACATGTCTAAAGTCTGATATAAAATGTGTCTGTTGGCTTTCAGTGTAAGACGTGTGTTTTCCCCCCTCTGTTGGATAACCTGACACGGAAATTTTAGTGGTTGAAGACAAACACCTTCAAATTTTAGCTGCTTTTTAGATGAACAAGCACTCGAGAGAGGAGAAATGGGTTTTATATCAACATTTACTTTGAAGATTTCTGTGGAAACAAACTAAGTTTTTAGATCTTTTCTGAGAATATGTGGTCCTTAGTAGGCTAAATAAAAGCAGAAATACTTATGAAACACTACGAATCCTTAAAGCTCTGAGTGTCTACTTTTATATGAGCTTCATATTAACTGCCACTGTGGAGTGGGACATGACAAAGGCATTCAACACAACAAAAATAGGAGAAATCTATTGTTTGGGCCTCTGGGGAAAAAGAGAATACCAGCGTTTATGAATATGCATGGATATGCTAATTAAAACGTACCCCACATTGTCATGCCCCTCTACAAACCTAGGCTGGTTAGGTAATTGATAGTAAATAAACTTTTATTTGTTGTAGGTGAACACATATTTGATCATCATTTTGTTTACAGCTAACACTAGTAATCTGAGCTGACGTTTCCAGTCATCGCAAACTCTTGACCATTTCTGCATGCTGAGAAATTGTTTAAACGGGTGAACAATCTAAGAATCGCTTTCTGTGAGTAACATAAAGATGGTTTTACTGGACAGTTTGTTTATCTCACAAACATTATTTATCTCTAAAGGGCATTGAACCAGCATCATAGCCTGAATGTCTCCTCTGCATCATAGGAAATTGAGTCTCTCTCTCTCTCTCTCTCTCTCTCTCTCTCTCTCACTCTCACTCTCACACACACACACACACACACACGAAGGTCTGCTATGCATGTGGAGTTCCTCTCTGTAGAGTTCAGGGGTATCAGCTTGCAGAAATGTATTCAGCAGATCGGCAATGGACTGCTGTATTCTGATTATGAAACTGCTATGGCTCGTTACTGTGACCTTCTCAGGGTCACTGCTGATCTCAGATCAGCCAGAAGGAACAGGAGGTCACATGCTCACTCCTCAGCTCTCTGTGACTTGACTGATCTGAGGTCAGTGATTGGTAGCGGTAGCAGTAACTCTGGATTCTTCATTAAACCCCCCCCCCTGCACTTCCACTCTTTCACCCGCACGACCCGGAGGGCTCTGCTTACCAACACACACACACACACACACACAGATTGTTTTAGCAGCTGGGATCGAGTATAAAAACACGCCTCTCTCTTTCTTCCTGTTCTCTCATTGATTGTTAATACACACAGACTGGAATAACAGATTCTCCTTATGTCCCTGGTCGTGTAAATCCCCAGGTCGCTGCTATGTACGCTATAAATCACCCACAGCAGCAGCTGCGTAAACTCTTCCCATCTCACACATCAGTTTCTTACTATCTCCTATCAGAAAGGGTTACAGGTATAACTGGATATAGATTATAATTCATCCTAGTGAGGACCATGGTGGCTCTTGGAGCCTAAAGCCTAGAGTGTGAGGCAGTGCAGACACCCTGGATGGGATCCACACACATTTACCAGTTACAGATTATTCTTATTCATAGAATTATTATCTTCTTCTTTTTGATATTTATATCAAAGCTCCCATTATTGCATGATACACCAAACCATTCCTGACATCCTCTCTGCCAACCAGGCTGACCTCAGGTGTAACTCAACACACATTACGGACAGCGATGTTGAAATCTTGAATCTGATTGGTCAGAAGCTTTTGATTCATTGTAGTCGTTATCCAAAGCACAGGTTCATATTAATGCGCGTTATCGTTTCCATAGTAACAGATCGGTTTTCCACCATGGGAAAGTGGTCAGGACATGACAAGTTACGTTGTTGTTGTTGTTGTTGCTTTATTGACTTCAAAAGAGAGGAAAAAATAGGCTGATACACCAAACCATCCCTGACATCCCCTCAGTAACCATGCCAACCAAGCTGACCTCAGGTGTAACGCAACACGCATTACGGCAATTTGTGCGCATGAGTTGTGTGGTGTCAGTTAAAATCACACATTTGTGGCGTAATACACCAGAGGATCAGATTAAATACCAGTCCGGCGTCTCAGGTGAGAATAAGACCTGACATGAACACCCATTATTCGGCTGATGTGTCACTTTGTGTTTGAATTGAATGTAAAAAAGTGAAAACGATTCGCACTCAAACACTCAAATAAATCCCAGTCTTTGTAGTAAAGTCTGACTACTTGCGGCGGCCATCTGGGCGCTAATCCTAGGCAATGATTTTCAGGCTCATATCTACAAGAACATGGAGATCTATACAAGAACACGGAGATCTAAATCAGTGATTTAAATACTGTCTGTTCTTTGCCTCATATAAGGTTTCTCCCAAATTAACAAAACAAAGCTAACTCTACCTTTCTCATTTTTCCCCCCTGGAGGTGTGGGAGTTCCATAATACAGCTCCATTCATATCTTCAGACAAGCTGTCTCTACACTACAGTGTCTCTGCTGTTCCTGCTCTCTGATCTCCATGACATGGTTCTCAGGCTGAGGAGAAGCTTTATGTGCAGCTTCAGGGAGAGTTTCGATCACCTCAGATGATCGATTTGTGATCCTGAGGAAAATATTGATGCACAAAAAAGTCCCGATGTGTCTAGATAAGGATTGTGCTTAAGGAACTAACACTAAGTGGCTCTCTGGCAGTGATGGGATTTACACCTTCAGGTCACAAGCTGACCCTGAGACACGACCATCCCCGTTTCTGTTGTACATGTGGGATAAACAGTAGAGTAATTCAGCTGCATGGCGCATTGCGGCTTTATATTTACATGCTAGTTCTTGTAAAATACTTTAATCAGTGTTCTGTACTAAATTACTAGCTTACACAGGGTTCTACATCATCAGATTAAAAAGTATCCTGGTGTAGAGTGTAGCATTATGGTGATTCTTTTTGTTTACTGGAAAGGGAAGGATGAAGTCTTGCTGCTGTTTACTGTACTGTATAACTGATACCTGGATAAAGCCTGTCTTCCACAACATTATAAATATATACCAATCAGGTATAACAGTCTGAGCAGTGAATAAGACTGATGATCTCCTCATCATGACACCTGTTAGTGGGTGGGATATATTAGAGGCAGCAAGTCAACATTTTGTCCTCAAAGTTGATGTGTTAGAAGCAGGAAAAATGGACAAGCGTAAGGATTTGAGCGAGTTTGATGAAGGGACAAATTGTGAAGGCTAGACGACTGGATCAGAGCATCTCCAAAACTGCAGCTCTTGTGGGGTGTTCCCAGTCTGTGGTGGTCAAAAGTGCTCCAAAGAAGGAACAGTGGTGAACCGGCGACAGGGTCATGGACGGCCAAGGCTCACTGATGGACGTGGGGAGCGAAGGCTGGCCCGTGTGATCCGATCCAACAGACGAGCTACTGTTGCTCAGATTGCTGAAGAAGAAGTTAATGCTGGTTCTGATAGAAAGGTGTCAGAATACACAGTGCAGGACGGGTCAGGGCTGAAAGGGACACCAACACAAAATTAGGTCATAATGTTATGCCTGGTCAGTGTTGTGTTTTAATATATAAAACTGCTTAAGATTGTGTTTTCTTCCCTGCTTGCACCTTTCTGTTTTCCGGCGCGCTGAGTGCAGTGTGTTCAGTATGAATTTGTGTGTAGCGCCTCAGAGGTCCAGCTGTCACCACGCTGATCTTGTTAAGGGTTGACCTCAGAGTAAGGTCGTTCTGAACGCGGCCGTCCTTCAAGCCATTTTATTAAAATCGAGCAGTAAATAGTTCCTGTATGTAGAACAGTATAAGCACAAACCAGGAGTTCAGTATCTCACTGTGTATTTTAATTCAAGGATATATGTAGTTTTTTGGGTTTTTTTTTTTTGCATTTTATAAGAATGGCAATGTTTCTTGTGACGTTACCTGTATTAATATAACAGAATGTTAACAGTATCGATATTTCAGTGTCACCTTGATCATTAGAAGTAAAGTAAGACTGTACTTCTTGCCTTTTCATCCTGAGAGAAACATCAGCTTAGTAGTTTGTAGTAGACTCAAAGATTAGACTTAGATTAGACTTAATTGAGAAGTAGAAGAATTCGATTGATTTATACGCCAGATATGAAAAATACATGTTCAAAAAAAAAAAAAAAAAAAGAATTAAGAAAAGAAATTTGTAATAAAACAAAAATCTGTTGTGTAATAAAATTGAACTTTAAAAGAAAAAAATTAAAATATAATTATTGAAAATTTCAAAAAGCTACAGTGGCTAATACACTTTAATATTTTAATTTTTTTTCTATCTCATTTATTTATTTATTTATTTATTTATTTATTTATCTAATCAGCTGTTATATACATTAATGAACATCAGTATTTATTATGGAAATGTGTCATTTAGCAAAATGGCTAATTAGGAAAACAACACATTAAGGCTTCATATATTTTCATAAGTTCATAATTCTACTCTTCTAATCCATGCTATTGCTAGTCACTCCAGTGGTGCCGTCTGTACCTACGTCTTCTGTCCCTTTAGGATTGAACATTCCTGAATGTAAAGGATCTAAAAAGTCTTTATCGTTATTATCTAATAATGCACAGGTTCAGGTTCTTGTTGGTTCTGATGGTGTGTGTATCCCAGTTCTCTCCTCCTTCATTTCATTTGTGTTATTTAATGTCTTATTTAAACCGTAACTCCATCTTTAAGTTAAACTAAAAGCAGGATCATTAGTGATGTGCAGGTACATTTCATACAGCCTCCTCATTCATATAGCTTATAGATCTGAGAGCTCCTCAGGGACGGCTTGAGGTTATTAACGTGAGCTGCTCTGCGGTATAGTGTAGGGCACTTTCCCTCTCTCTCTCTCTCTCTCTCTCTCTGACACTCGCTCTCTATCTCTCCCTGTCTCTCTCCCGGTCTCACTCCCTGATTCTGTCCTTAACTCTCTCCCTGTCTCTGTCGCTCTCTCTCTGTACCTGTCTGTCTCTCCCTGTCTCTGTCTCTGTGTTTCTACCTGTCTCTCTCCCTCCCTGCCTCTCTTCTTGTGTTTGTCCATGTCTCTCTCTTTCTGTTTCTCCCTGTCTCTCTCTGTGCCTCTCTCTATGTATCTCTCTACCTGCCTCTCTTTCTGTCTCTCTTTCTATCTCTCTCTCTGTTTCTCTTCTTGTCCCTCTCCCTGTGCTTCTCCCTGTCTCTCTCTCTCTGTTTCTCCCCGTCTCTGTCTCTCTCTCTTTCTCTCTCTCTCTACCTGTCTCTCTCTCTCTCTCTCTCTCTCTCTCTCTCTGACACTCGCTCTCTATCTCTCCCTGTCTCTCTCCCGGTCTCACTCCCTGATTCTGTCCTTAACTCTCTCCCTGTCTCTGTCGCTCTCTCTCTGTACCTGTCTGTCTCTCCCTGTCTCTGTCTCTGTGTTTCTACCTGTCTCTCTCCCTCCCTGCCTCTCTTCTTGTGTTTGTCCATGTCTCTCTCTTTCTGTTTCTCCCTGTCTCTCTCTGTGCCTCTCTCTATGTATCTCTCTACCTGCCTCTCTTTCTGTCTCTCTTTCTATCTCTCTCTCTGTTTCTCTTCTTGTCCCTCTCCCTGTGCTTCTCCCTGTCTCTCTCTCTCTGTTTCTCCCCGTCTCTGTCTCTCTCTCTTTCTCTCTCTCTCTACCTGTCTCTCTCTCTCTCTCTCTCTCTCACTGTTTCTCTTCTTGTCTCTCTCTCTCTCTGTCTCACTCTCTCCAAGTCTCTCTCTCTCTCTGTCTCTCTCTCTCTTTCTCTCTCTCTACCTGTCTCTCTCTCTCTCTCTCTACCTGACTCTCTTTCTATTTCTCTCTCTCTCTCTCTCTCTCTCTCTCTCTCTCTCTCTCTCACTGTTTCTCTTCTTGTCTCTCTCTCTCTGTCTCACTCTCTCCAAGTCTCTCTCTCTCTGTCTCACTCTCTCCAAGTCTCTCTCTCTCTCTTTCTCTCTCTCTCTTTCTCTCTAACTACCTGTCTCTCTCTCTCTCTCTTTCTCTCTAACTACCTGTCTCTCTCTCTCTCTCTACCTGTCTCTCTCTCTCTCTCTACCTGACTCTCTTTCTATCTCTCTCTCTCTCTCTCTCTCTCTCTCTCTCTCTCTCTCTCTCTCACTGTTTCTCTTCTTGTCTCTCTCTCTCTCTGTCTCACTCTCACCAAGTCTCTCACTCTCTGTCTCTATCTTACTCTCATAAATGTTTTGTGTAATGGGGAAGTGTATCCCAGAATTCCCTCTGGTTGACTGGCGGAGATGATGAGTCATGAACACTTTTACCGAATGGGATCTCTTTCTGTCTTTCTCTCTGATGATCTGGACTGGAAGGATTTGTGAGCCTTTGTTAAAGTTAAAGGCTTGAATGTATATATTTAGGTTTCTCGCAGTTTATTTTACTGGGCCTGGATAAACCTCATCATTTGACATGCGTTATGGACTGATTGGCATCTCTAAACGTCGGTAGTATGTGAATGAATGTGAATCCACCCTGTCCCATCCAGGGTGTCCCCTGCCTTGGGTCTAAAGTCCTGTCTTGTATATAAAATTGTATTAATTATTTTTTCATTTGTTTGTTTATTTATTAATGCAAATGGGACTTGGCCTGATAAAATGTAACATAAACATACTTACTTAAGCCAAAAATCGTGTCTTTTGAAGCTGTTCGAATTGAAATAATTAGACTTTTACAGAACAGCTTGCTGGAAAATAATATCTTCATAGTTTAACCAAGAAAACACTGACCACTGGTAAAATGATTTGATGCGATTTTAAGTATAAATTCAACAATACTCAACATTTTTAGTAGGAGGATGAAGGGAAATTTTATTTGTACTGTATATTGTAAGGAAACAGAAATTGACACTCTATCGGGAGATTTTTTGTGGGTATAATGTAATAATGGAAGTGGGCGGAGCTTAAGCCTTCTTTAAGTTGCTAATTGCAAACCAAACCAACTAAATAAACATTTTTTTGTTGTATATTTTTATTACTACAGTTTAAGAGACAATATGTTGTAGATTTTTGTTTCTACCTGTATTCTTTTTCTAAAAGGACATTATTTAGTACCTACAGTGTATCTAATAGAAATGAGTAAGGAAGTAAGTCTGGATGCACTAACGGTTCCTGGGACTTTAAGGGTTAAGTGTTTCAGAGGTCTACTGAAGAAGCTACGTTCAGTGTATACACAGACTCGTTCTCTTACACGCTTGTCGTCTCAGCTTACAGATTCATGGAGGTGTGCAGAGAGAACATCTGGACGCACACCTGAGCGTCTGTTTGTTGTCTCCTTCTCTTTTAACAAAATCAATGAAGACAATTTGTCACACCATTTTAGACCACTATTCCCATGGAGCCCCACTTTTTCTCCTTGTGTTTTACCCTTGAGATGTTCATTACGGCATCACTGATGCTTGTAAAACCCAATATGGGGCACAGTCTGTCAGGCAATTTTATAAATTTAAACCCAAAACAAAAGCAACTGGAACAGCCAGAGTGCCGATGCTAAGCAAGTCTGGTAACCTGTCAGTTGCTACTTAATGGAAATCATAACAAAATTCTCATTTAGAAACTGTTCTTGGTAAGGAAGTAAAAGTGAGCATTAGAGCTTATTCAGATGGGGTTATGCTAATGCCTGCTAGTTATATGAGCTTTCTAGGTGACATTTCTTTTCGCCCGTGTCCTTCCTGAATTGAAGAGTAGCCTAGTTTTAACTAACATTCTGAACATGTTCACGTTTCCCTCCCTTCTCCACTTGGCTCGGTTTCTGCTCAGACCTGAGGAACGAGGGACGGCGTTGCCATTTTAAGCATATCTGGATGTGAACATGTCAGTAACTACATTTAACATCTCAGTTGTTGCTAATTTTGGACAATAGACTAAAAGCTACTGCTACTGAATAGGAAGCAAACAGGAAATTACTGGAAATTCAAACAGGAATTCCGGGTAAGGTAGGAGATGATAGATATTGCATGGAGAGAATGGCATGGACGTTTCCAGGATTTGTTTGTAGTGTAGTTGTGTAGAATTGTTTTTTGTTTTTTTTTTAATTGTATGAGAATTTTTATCATTTTTCACAAGTTGCTCTTTGTAACTGATCAATTCCATTGGCAAGGTGCTTGAAGTATTTGAGGCACTTTTGAGGAAAGCCTTGTTTAGTTTTTGTTGAGATTTGCTTAAAATCCTCTAAAAGATTATATACACTATGACTATACATACACATGAATGTAATACAGAGTTGGTCCACCCTTTGCACCTATAACAGCTTCAACTCTTCTGGGAAGGCTTTCCACAAGGTTTAGGAGTGTGTTTAATGGGAATTTTTGACCATTCCTCAGGCATTGGTGTTGGTCTGGCTCACAGTCTCCGCACTATTTCATCCCAAAGGTGTTCTATCAGGTTGAGGTCAGGACTCTGTGCAGGCCAGTCAAGTTCCTCCACACCAAACTCACTCATCCATGTCTTTATGGACTTTGCTTTGTGCACAGGTTGGAACAGGAAGGGGTCATCCCCAACATTACTTATTGTTCCCATCAATCATCAACTGTCGTTGAAGCCAATTCTCTAACACCACCTCAACCATCCATCAGAACGAAACATTTACATTATCATGGCTGTATATCCAGTATCAACCAAAGGGAAATATGTAATGTAGCTTTTGGTATTATGGATATATTGCAGTGTGGCTAAATTATAAAAACATTAGCTAGTCCACCATGCAAGTAGACGCCCTGTATCAAAGATTTTTTTTTTTGTAAAATAATACAAATATATGGTGGGGTAGCTTAGTAGCAACATACTGTATCACAGACTATAGTAAATTCAAATGGGAATTATGGTACTACTATATACTTCCCTTAGCAAAAACCCACTGGACAAAGCTTTGGCTAAGAGACCTGGTGGTCTAGTGGGTTTATTTTCTCTCAACATATTTACCCTTGAGGTAACTGTTTGCTGTAGTAGGAGGGGAGATATACAACGGATTCTTTTCAGAGTGGCAAAATCAAACCTCACATAAAACCCAAATTCTCCTATTTCTGATTACTGACCAATCGCTGTGAGGTTTGAGCGCTCCACTTGGACGTTTCTATCTGGAGAGTGGCTTCTTTAAAGTGTCCATGATCTTTTCACAATCCTACTTTGAAAGCATAAATCAGCCTGAGGACCCAACACGTTCACCTGGCTGCCGCTGACCTAGTTTATATTTTTGTATGGTGTAATAAATTGTGATTCTGGAAATGGAAAGTCGGGCTAGAAATAGAGGCTTTGTTGTCCTTGAAAAGCAAAAGGTTCATTGGGAAATTTGAAACAGCTACATTCACCTCACATGGCATTACTAGATTCCAAGCCCCAGTTTTTGTTCAGTGTTTTGTAAGTTAGCTTTGCTTGTGAACTCCTGTGAGAAACCCTACTTGGAAATGAGCTGAGCACATTGGAAGCATCGCACAAACAGACTAAAAATAAAGCAGCATTTGGAACACACACACACACACACACAAAACACACACACACACGTGATGACATGATAAATGGGGTCCGGTTTGGCCTTGGCTGCATTCTCCACAAAAGTGAAGCCCCAAATAAAAGCTGAAAAGGACAGAATAATGCAAGAGGGTGGGAAAATATGGAGGGGGGCTCAAATGGTATAATTTGCACAGAAGAGTTCTTTCAATAGAGCAGAGAGAAAAAGAGAAGGGGAAAAGACGGCGGGAGATGACAGAGAAAAGCTTGATGTTGGTTGGCGATAATAGAATGTGTTGGTTTTTCTTGACACCACAAAACCACAAAGAGGGCTTGTCTGTGATACAATGAGCTTGGCAGCAGAGCTTGGCGAGGCTTGTGGGAGATGGAAAGACAAAGAGAGTGAGAGAGAGAGAGAGAGAGAGAGAGAGAGAGAGAGACTCCATGAGTCTCAGTCTCAATGGGGTGGGAAGTAGCTGGTTGTCAGCTTCGTTTAGGAAAGAAAGTGCTGGCAGATTCACACCTCCACTCCTGAACACATTCTTCATTCTCACTCACATTGGGGAAAAAAGTAGGCCAGGGGATTATTTCAGCATCACTTGTTCTTGTTCATGTGTATTAGAAGACAGAGTTGGTCAGACTTGAAGGAACCTAGGAGAAGGCAAATGTGTTGAGTTCTTTTAAAGCTTTCTTTTCTTTCTTTCACAATCCCTCTATCATATCAACCCTGTTCCATCTCTCCCCCTGGCACTCATAAACACCTTCTCTCACACACTCCCCTTCCTTCAGCTACCCCTATAGTTGATAGTGAAAGCAGGACAGTGTCTTTCTCTGCTCGGTTCCAGGCACCCATTTCCACTAGCAGGACACTGTAACACTCTTTCTTTTATACAAAACCCTTTTCTGTCACTTTTGTATACTGTTAAACATGCACAGTGATGTTAACCAATAGTCAGCCTCGTCCACCCCAAGACCAACCCCTGTTCAAATTCCTCTTTGCTTTCTTCCTTCATTCTCCTTGTCCTCCTCTTGTATGTTAGGATGTCTGATCCGTTCTTCCTCTTTCTGTCCCGCAGTGCGCTGCCAGGCCGTTGGCATGGCCCAGGGATGAATGGTGAAGGGTCGCCCGGCAGCCCGGAGCTCTCCTCGTGCCCGCTGCCCGACTGGAAGGAGTTCTGCGAGTTGCATGCCCGTGCCTCTGCTGCAGACTTCGCCCACAAGTTCCGTCAATTTGTCACAGAGAACCCATGCTACGACGCACCGGGAGCCGACGCTAGCTTCTCACGTCACTTCGCTCGACACTTCTTGGACTGCTTCTCTGCTGCCCTAAATCAGGCACATCAACCTGGCTCACCTGGTGCTTCTTTGGCACCCAAGTACGCAATCGCACCCTTTGCAGGGATTCAGGGCTGCCCGCTTCCCTCCTACAACCACGAGCTCTACCAGCGCCGGAAAGACACAGGTGCCTCTAGCGAATCACTGGATAGCATGGACAGCGGAGGGGGTGGAGCCTCTGCAAGCTCCACCCTCCACGGGCACAGGGTGGCAGCGCTGGGTCAGTCACGAAGCTCGGAGGATGTTTCCATGGGTCACTCGAAGGCCCGTTTCAAGAAGGGGTTCTCGTTGAGGAACATGAGTCTGTGTGTGGTAGATGGGGTGAGGGAGATCTGGCAACGCCGGGCACCTCCCGAGCTAGATACAGTGGGCACTTGTGTCAGGAAGTCAAATGGAGCAGAAGCAGGTGGACATGAGCATTGGAGCCAGAAGCTGAGGTGGGCACGGGGCTTGCAGGGTCACCGTGTTGAGCTCCTGGAGATCCAGAGGGAGGGAACTCTGCGCTACATGGTGGCAGATGATACTAACTGTATGGGCACTGCACAGTGGCAGAAGTGCAGGTTGCTGCTCAGGAAGACAAGAACCAGCTTGGAAGGTGGCGAGAAGTTCCTGCTTGAGTTTTATGTACCACCAAAGGTAGGAGTATAGCTGTAAAGTTGAAAAACATGTTTGGAAATCTGTTATGTTAGAAAATTGTACCCTATACACTATAACCTGGTGCTTTTGCCATTGTGGATAATATCCACAACCTCGGATTGTAAATATAACATCCCATCAAATTATAATATAATTATATCTAATTTATATAAGGTAATTGCTAATTCTACAGTTCTGCTAATCTAATGCTTGGAAAGATATGGGCTAATTTTACACATACAAACATAGTTGCTTGTCCAGCTAGGAATGTAGAGGCTAGTCCTGGACCTAGTGAGCCACAGAAATACCCAATAAACTACAACTAAATAGTTTTAAAAACCTCTGTAGATTTCACTCCTATTACAGATTTACAAATGCATGTGAATTTGAACCCTGCCACCATTTCTTATTGCTAGCTGGCTAGCTAACTGCTACTCAGTATGACTGGGAATCTCCTTAATCATCATAATATTCTCTGAAATTTATTCATCAGTTGCTAACACTGTCCAAATATACCATAGCAACAGAGATTTCAGAGAATATTGTGATTGTAGTGAAGTGTACAGAGGTTTTTTTAGACAATGTTAGTGGTGTATTGGGTATTTTTGTGGCTCACTAAGCCAAAGACTAGGCTATGCATTAGTGCTATCGCAACAACCCAAATCCTAATGTGTTCAGAGTAATTTAAATACACTACACTATATACTGTACTGAAAAATAAAGACACACACACACTCACAACAAACACACAACACACCTAAACCCACTCTCAGTACACAAACTGCAGTAATTTGAGGACAGCTCTGCTGAGTGTGTGTAAATTTGCCAGCTGGTGTAGGATCCGGTTCTGAGCCAAGACCTGGCTTTGTTTCAGCTGGCGCTAGTATGCCACTGCACTGCCTCCGGATCTGGGTGTGCGCCTCCCCATTCCTCTGGGTGAAGAGCGGCGAGTAAAGGGCAACATAAATCCATTGGTGTCAATTCCGCCTTAAATTACGCTTCCTCCGATTATCTTTGATTTACATCTGTCTTGTCCAAGCTGTTTTATAGGAAGCATGTTGTTCTGTGCTAATGTCAGCAAGCAACATGATACCTGCTGTGCCAGCTAATGGGAACTGCAGTTTAGAGCGAAGGTTTGCATGCACATATAGCTACATGAAGAAACAAATTTAACAGATGTTTCCTTAATAAGTTGTTATGATATTAGGAATTGTGGTATATTATCTTTTCTATAGTAAAAACGAAGAGATTTGTAGAAATCCTGGTGAATGGAAGCTGGTGGCGGGGTGGGGTGGGATGGTAGCTTAGTGGGTAAGGCAGGGGCCTCCAATCCTATCCACAAAGGGCCAGTTTGGGTGCAGGTTTTCATTCCAACCAAGCAAAAGCCACACCTGAGCCTATTGAAAGCCAAGTTCAGTTGATTAAACAGGTGGAATCAGGTGTGGCTCCTGCTTGATTAGAATGAAAACCTGCCCTTTGTGGATAAGATTAGACACCCCTGGGTTAAGGCATTGGACCACTGCTTAGAACAGGGGTGTCCAATCTTATCCGCAAAGGGCCGGTGTGGGTGCAGGTTTTCATTCCAGCTGAGCAGAAGCCACATCTGAGTCTACTGAAAGCCAAGATCAGTTGATTAGCCAGTTGGAATCAGGTGTAGCTCCTGCTTGGTTGGAATGAAAACCTGCACCCACACCGGCCCTTTCTGGATAAGATTGGACACCCCTGGCTTAGAAGGTCTAGGCCTCTGAGCTAGGCACCCAACCCTCTACTGCTCAGTTATATTAAATGAGATAAAAAATGTGAGTTGCTCTGTATAAGGGCTTCTGCCAAATCCTGTAAATGGATCAGCTATTTATAGCTGCTATATTGTAAGTGATAACAGGAAGAATGAAAGCACACCCTGCTTCACTTCTGTTCTGTTTTTATTGATCAGGGCCTAAATAACAATTCTGAGATCCATACCAACTTCTCCAACCAAACAGATAACCATATACAACAGATTTAAATATATAAAGTTATTTTTTCACTAACAAGTAAACCAACATGTGGAAACCAAGTGGAATGAAATTCCTACTTCTGCTATCATTACGAGAGTAGTTAGCAGCCAGGCGTTATTAATGAAACACACAAGATGAGTTAATCATCAGGAAGTGTGACTAACTCTATAAAAGCAGAAGCTTTAGCAGTTTGGTGTTCTGGAGCTCTGAGGTGTGTGTCACCATCATGGTAAGAAGAAAGGACATCAGCTTTGTCCTCAGAGAAGTAGCTGTTGCTGCTTATTAATCCAAGAAGGGTTATTAGGCCTTCTCCAACCAATTTAATATTCGCCATTCTACAATGAGAAGGAGAGTTTACCAATGTTCCCAGGATACACTAGCTTTGGGGTTAAGGTGTTGGATTATAGATCAGAAGCTGCACTGCTGGGCCCCTGAGCAAGGCCCTTAACCCTCAGTTGTATAAAAGTTAGAATAATGTAAAATAATGTAAATAAGTAGGTGTCCCAGCAGTTGAAGTCCAAGATCAGATGGTTTAATGCTCAGAGATATAAAAATGTGATCTAGAGGCCTCTGGAAGTGCAATAAATGTTTATAGTTTATGTTTATGACAACATAATCAGAAGAAGACAGCATCTTGCTAAGCCTGAAGAAGTATAGCTTTCATGGAGGTGTGGCTAAGAAAAAGCCTGTGTGGAAAAGTATATGGAAGTAGATCTTCGGTTTGCAAAACTGCCTCTGAAGAAACCAGAAAAGTTCTGGAATAATATCCTTCGGTCTGGATCTTTGGTCATCATGCACAGTGCCATCTTAAGCAAAAAAACGGACCACAAACACCTCATACCAGCTTTCAAGCATGCTGGAGGTGGGGTGATGATTTGAGTTTGTTTGTCAGCCACACATCCTGGGAAGCTTCCAGTCACTGAGACAACACTCCACTTTATACCAGATATATTCTTCAGACAAATCTGTCCTACAGCATAAGCTGACCTGAAATGACGTCATGCAACAGGACAATGATCTCAAACACGCCAAGTCAGAGTCACACAGGGCTGTGTGTCCTAAATTATCACCGAACTGAAGAAATGATGTAAAGAAGAGTGGGCAGGAATTTCTCCAAAGTGATGCGAGATGCTGATAAACAGAAACTTGCATTTTAGGATTATTAGCTATTTGTAGTCTCTAGATGTCTATCTGCACGTCTATAAATACAATACACACTAACAGCACTGTCATTTGCGAGATGAATCCCAGCTTTAAATAGAACTTTCCTGTAGAACAGATCCACATTTTTCCTTATCTACTTCATCAGGTCTGCCATTTCCCGGTGACTCTTTTTCAGGACGTCTCGCTAATGACTTCCTCTTCTTGAACCGAAATGACTTCCAGACGGTTAAAACATCATTTCAAGGCACAGAGGAAGCAATCTTTCTTCATTTTACCTTGTGAACAAGACATCGGTTTCACTTTAAGCCTGTAAACACTGAACGCTTCCACTCTACCTGCTGGATCTGAGACATTCTGTTTGTTTTCAGATGAATATCTGGAAAGTTTAGCCAAATGACTGAGTATAATATTACAGATATGTTTCAGGATCAGCATTGGCCAGGTTTAAAGAAAAGGAGGAAACAGAATTACTTTTGGCCCGATCAATGCTGATTACATCAAATTACAAGATCAGACATTTGGTGTAATACATTGCTGCAGCTACAAAAATGCAAATTTTGTCCTTTTCATACAGCCCTAGTTTTTATTCCTTTTTTATTTTATTTTTTTTTTAAATTGTGCAAATGTTAAGCTGATGCTGTTTGGAGCAATACTGTAGTCTCACTGAATCAGTACTGTAAATTCTTGAATCTTGATTATCTAATCGTTCCCTACATCGATTGAAACGTTTTACGGTAGGATAAATTGAGTGAGGTTTGTTCAGAAGCAAAAAATTTACATTTATTTCAAATCAGTTAAATTCAGATTTATTTGCAGAGCAATTTTAACAATGGACAATGTCACAAGACAGCTTTAGAAAATAAATCTGAAAAGAATAAATTTATTATAATTAAATAATAAATAAAATATAATAAAAAATTATAATACATTATAACAAAAATGTATCCCTAATGAGCCAACCAGAGGCAATGGTGGCAAGGAACCTTTTTATTTGAGGCTTGATGTCATATTTGCATCACTATAACACACACACACACACACACACACTAACACTATTCCCATATACTGTACTCCGTTTAGTGTACTCCATCCTGATTCTGCTAATATATACAATATGTAGTTGCTGTAGTTAGTAACATATCTAGATATTTTTTAACAATTAAAAAAAATTCTCTTCACATCTAGTCCTCCAAGCCGAAAGTGAGCGTGCCTTTGTCTGCCATTTTGGAGGTGAGGACCACGATGCCACTGGAGATGCCTGACAAAGACAACACATTTGTACTCAAGGTACCATGGCTTCATCTTTCTTCGTTCTTGCACAGATACACAGATCTCATTAGTGTCTGTTGCGTTTATGTTACATTTGAAGTGTTTTGTACTAGAATTTTTCTTTTCTGATAGGGCTACCTCATCATATTTTAGCTGTGATCAAGATCTGTAAATTTGACTTTCATTATTCTTTCTGCTTCAGAGATCGATCCGTTTCTGTTACCGCCTCGGAGTTCATTATTTTCCATTAACAGCAAGTCCTGAAGTGTTCACTTCCCATTTCCAGACAAATACCAATTTTATTTATTCACAAAAAATGAACACATTCTACATTTTATTTGTTTATAGTTCAATGTAATGTTGTAGAACATCCATGAAACAAGCTATCCATTACATTATCGCTGCTATCAGCAGCCTCTCATTTCTTCTCTCTCTTAAAGAAAATAAGAGAAAAAAATATCAATTTTTGTTGGATGGACAAAGCTGTCCATCCTGAGGAGTGTCCAGTGTTGTAAAGCTTAAAGTTACAGCATTTAGTGCTGACTGTTACAAAGAGCTGACACCAGAGACGCCTTCCGTAAATGTTAAATAAAGGTTTGCTTACAGAAACTGTTACTTGGGAAATGACGTCATGAATAACTTGTGATTTGCCTTGGAGTTGGCACTACATTATGATCTTCTGTTATAGAAACACCTTTTGACCAGTCAGAATTGAGGATTGGGCTTAACTGTTTTGGTTATAATCGTTATTTTTTGGTCCAAAGTGTCAGTACATTGTACAGTGTTGTTATGTTTGTATGGAACTGCATTATCCTGTGTACAAAGCTCATACGCTCTAGCGGATATTAATAACATTCAGAACATGAAATGATTGGTCAGTATGACGGCATTATTTTATGGCACTAAAGTGGAAACGATTAATCTCTGTGGCTTTACTAGTTGTAAATAGAGCTGGGAAATGAGCCAGTCTTTAAAAACACCATGCCTTTGTGCTCTGCTACAGGTGGAAAATAGCGGCGAGTATATCTTGGAGACCATCGACTCTCTTCAGAAGAACTCGTGGGTTGCTGACATCCAGGACTGCATAGATCCTGGGTAAACAGCAGGGATAAATATTTGTCTTTGGAATGAAGGAAGGAAGGAAGGAAGGAGAAAAAAGGGTGGATGGAGTGGGCACAGTGGACAGCCATTGATCATAGATGTAGCATGAATTGGTTTTGGCAGCTCTTGGTACAGGACTGGACAGTAGAAGCCAAT
This sequence comes from Hemibagrus wyckioides, assembly GCF_019097595.1. NCBI lineage: Eukaryota > Metazoa > Chordata > Actinopteri > Siluriformes > Bagridae > Hemibagrus > Hemibagrus wyckioides. The sequence goes on from NC_080729.1 coordinate 5,020,439, forward strand.
TTTTAAGCTTGAATAAATAGTATGGGGTGACTGATGAGAGACGTCCATAGATATCCGTCGCTGAGTTAGTGTGACCTTAAATCGGGTCTATTTTTGATCGGTTTTGGTCCGTCCTTTAATTATATGTCTTTTCTAGGCTAATATTAAGTTTGATGGCTTCCATATGACCTCATGAGCCAAAATAAATCGTATTACAGATATTCACTGTTGGTAAAATCTAGACATACAGTTAACCTCGGCAACGACCAGTGTGTCCCATCGTATAAAGAAAAAGCATTTGGTTGTTGGAAAACCTACAAATATCAGGCAAACCTTTTGAAACCTCAGATTTAAGAGAAATATTTTTAATTTCAGCACAACATTGTGGAAATGTTCTAGTCTTCCTGCGAAGAAACTTTAACCGAAAAACAGTACAAAATTCAGACAAGATTTTGGAAACCTGATCAGGTTTTTGGAAATGGGAATAAGCCCAAAATTTATGTGCAGTTAAAATGTTTGTAGAGAACAATAATTTAAAATGCTCGAAATTGTGATTGAGACCCATGCAAAAGGAAAACTTGTATATTTATAAATACATAACCGATGTGTGGACTCAGGATTTCACCATATAAAGAGATTCATCAGGTCATCACACACGTTAGCAGAATTATTATCATATAAGATATTAATTATTCACTGCTCTACATGTTAAAACATGACCAGAACAGATGCGGTGTGTATTTCAGGGACAGCGGTGATGACATCGAGCTTGCGTCATGTCCACACGGACAACCGTCCAAAGAATTCTCCATGGTGGCCTCCTGCAGCTGTGAGCTCCTGTCTGAAGGTGGGTTACCTCACGTTCTGTCATGTTTTCAACATTCGAATACAAAAGAATGTATATTCACGGACGATATTAAACAGCCCATGTTTAAACTTGCTTAAGAAACAAGACTTTCTCCTTGCAGACACTTAAAGTCTGCTTTCGTAGACGCTCGGTATCCAGTTACACACAAGTTCACCTGAGTTCAGAGAGCAGCTCATTAAGAACCATCAGACTGAACATAGAGCTAAAAATCAATAAACAGCGTTCTGGTGCAAGTCCCGTGCTTGTTCAAAGACAGTCAATGGTGGCGTATAAAATAAAAGATCAGCTCCAGTTCATACACGTGACCAGTGGGATTGTTTCTTCCTCCTCTCAGGTGTACACCGGGGTCCTGAGAGGTCGTGTGCCGCAGCCGTCGATCATTACAGCGCCCCTACTGTCCGCTGCAGGGAACCGCCGTTCACACAACACCCCTCTCACGTGCCCTTAGAGCGTTTTCTGCAGCTACCCGAGGCTCAGAGTACAAGCCCATCATCAGGTATACACAAACTGTACTCTTTATAGAATTCATATGTTCAACAAATTTTCAGCACATTTTTATGTTTTCGTCAACTAACCAGGAAGCAGCAGGACAGAACGTAAATAACATATAGGTATATAACGTATATAACAACACAGAAAGGACAAAAACAAATAAAAAATATCAACAAAGCAGAAAAGATAAAAATAAAAACAGCTGAGACAATGCGACCAATCAGAAAATGCAAAAAAAGAAAAAACCCACACAAAATTAAAGTCCCAAAAATACAACAAATCAGAAAAGGCAACAAAACCAAAAACACACAAGTTAAAATCCAAAAAAGACTTCAGAAAAATACTTCAACTCAGAAAACATAACAGCGAAAACAAAAACCCAAACACAACTGAGCAAAACCAAAACCAAAAGACGCAACAAATTCATTACCTCTGAACAGATAAAGTAGGTCTCTGATGAATATCACATGCTCTCAAGGAAAAACAATTTAGTTCTTCCAGTGAAAACGATTAAATGCGATGTTACACATGTTACAGTAAAGCGTCTTTCTCATTTCTTCCGAATCACTTCATTAAGGCAGAGTTTACACACTCGTATTAATGATCTGCAGATCTGACAGATCGTTGCAGATGTGTTTTCTGAATTGCTCTCGTTTTTTTTTCTTTGTTAATGGGTTCTGGATTAATCCTAAAGATTTTAAGCATGTTTTACTGAAAAGGCAAAAATGTAAAATTTTAATGGTTAAAAATTCATAAATTTTTTTTAGAATGTTGTGGGTCATGTTCAGACCACGAAACACATTTCGTTAACGATACCTAACACTGACTTTTTTTTTGTTGTGGAGTCATTCTTACCCTTCAGCTGGGCAAGTTCACGCTGTATGTAGTATTTGGTATTCAGCTGAACTGATGTCTTAAACATTAATGTATAAAGATGAACAATAAACACAAGGGTTGGTCACTAAAGCAAATCTGAAACATTTAAGGTTATAAAGAAATTTTTCTTGCTTAGGAAGACATCTGTGGTTTCATTGAGTGCTAATGTGTGTTCTCTCTGTGCGATTATAACCTTACGGGCTCATTAATATTCAAAAGCTCAATAAAAGACATTTTAATGGACAGGAATTTGATTGGAGCTTTGGTCAAGTCCATGATTTACATGCAGATATTTTATGCATGATTGATCCTTCAACCTTCGTAACATCATCTAACGAACTTCACTTGAACTATTCTTATTTGTTGTTGTTTATAATACAAATTTGGAAGGGTAAGGGTGTCAATTCACTCTTTAATCATGTATTCAGGTCCTGGTGACCCTCCTGCAGAGACGGAGGTGGCTGCCAGTCTCATCGGTTACCCATGGTTCCACGGGACTTTATCACGCGTGCGAGCAGCACAGCTGGTACTGGCAGGCGGAGCTCGGAGTCACGGCCTGTTCGTGATCCGTCAGAGCGAGACGCGGCCTGGAGAATACGTGCTCACGTTTAACTTTCAGGGAAAAGCCAAGGTGAGCCTGAATCAACAACACAACACAACTGTAGCAGGGTTTCTCATTGAGGCAAACATTTCATCTTCCGGTTTTGCCTAGTATTGTGTGTAAGTGTATAATAAGCTTGAGTCATGTGTTCAGCACTACCTGACCAATCAGATTCAAGACATCAACAAGCTAATTATGTAACCGTGTGACCGAACATGAATTTCTGCTTCAAAATTTTGTTTAATATGCAGTGGAACCTCGGCATACAAATTTAATTCATAGTTCTTAAGGTGAAAATTTGTATTGCGAAACAAAATTTCCCATAAGAAATAATGCAGATAATCCGTTCCAGCCACCCAAAAATATGAGCAATATTCCCAATACGAAGCGTATGTAAACTGCTTACAGAGAACTGACCCAAGCCAAGCATTCCATGTCAAGGCTCCTCACAGGAAGTCGCGCCACCAGGCTTGGGCTGAAAATAGAACAGACCGCCCACACCACCAATCTGTCAACAAAAAAACACCTGAAAAATCACCTAGCTTTTGAACGCATGCAGAAAGCAACGTTGGAATCGTAAACAAGTTTTGAACAGCTCCTGGACGTACGCGCAACTTAGCTGGCATTTGTTTTGGTTTGTTCGTATGCCGAGGGCATTCATATGCTCAGGTTCCACTGTGTTTTGGTCAGAGGTATTAAAACCATCTAATTCATCATCTTAGCAAATAAATATGGCAATAAAGTGTGGAGTTCAGTCCAAAATCAGGTGAAAGAGCCCTGATCTCTCTATTAAACTCGCATACTCGCACTGACATACAGAATGAACATGTCCTGTGAAACGGTTTGATTATAAGATGAATAGGCATTAAGGGTACTGAGTTCGTTTTAAATATACTGTTGCCTTCTGTGTGAGCATTTATCCATAGCGGTGGCACACGGCCACTGCGATCTGCACGAAATACAATCTTTTTACATCCTGCCGTCCAAGATTCCGTCGTACTCCGGTGTCGCTGTTGGCAACCTGAAGCCTTCTTTCATAGTGCTGCCCTTTCTCTACAACCGAGAGGTCTTCTCTCTGATTTTTCCCTCTCGCTGGTCCTGTATGTTAACTGATCCGTCTGCATGTGGAGGTGGAATTTTCCCACTCCACTCCTATGACCAGAAGTTACACAGTGCATTATGGACCCTAAAGGCCAAAGGTGTGTGTGTGTGGGTGGATGGATGGATGGGTGGGTGGAGTGGATACTTGCCAGGCATCTGTGGTGCTTTATCAAGGTTGATTGTCATTTGTACCTAGATATATGATACGATACAATACGATGCAATTGGATACGTTATGATCTGATATGATATTATTTGAACTCCAAAGGTCTGAGATATTTATGACTTATATATACACGACTTCCCACACTATCACTTTACATTACTAACACCTTACACACTTTTGCCTAGACGTTCCTGAGTGATATTTGCACCATACTGCACTTTATCACCAGGTTCTACTTCAGTGATTTAAGCGTGAAAAGCTCTAAGGTAGTGCAGATTTATCTATGATTTATTTATATGTTACTCCTGGTACATTTCTGACCTGATGGTAAGCACATAACATACAGATTCATTCTTTCAGGATGAACAGTGTTTGTGTTCTGTATAAATAATAGATAAGCTTTTATTGTATTGTACAGTGACTGAGTAAGTGAGTAAGTAATAAAACATAATAGGGCATGGTGTTCTAGATAAATAATCAACAATGTTTATTCTTACACCACAGCAGTTTCCTTTTATTTATTTTTTATTTTCTGTTTTGCTAATATTTATTATTTATTTTATGTATTACATTTTATTATCAAAAATATTATTAATATTATTATTATTATTATTATTATTGTACAAAATATATTTTTTTATTATTATTTTGTTTTTTGTTTATCATTTTTATTTTGTTGTATTTTCTAATCCTATTATAATATAAATTTTAGAATAAAAAATAAAACACATTTCTAAAAAGCAAATAATTTAATGTTAGTTAGCAGCTATACCAGGAAATTTTTTTTATATTATTTTATTATTTTTAATATTCTGTCAAAAGTCTATTGTAAAACATTCTAGCAGTTTCTCTGATGAAATAATTGAAGCATTCAGTTACTATAAAATTATTAAAAAATTTAAGGAGGAACTACAGTTCCATGATTGCCCAGTGATTAGAGGCAGTTCATTAAATCACATGGAGCAGCAATTTCCTAAAGGTTTGAGGAAAAGAGGCTTCCTGTTATTGACCACTGCTCTAATACACACTTCATCAGTGTTATGTAACATGATAAGCACTAAAACTAAAACCCCTGATAGTTGTAAATATCTGCATGTTGTGTTTCTGCAGCATCTGCGGTTGTCGGTGAATGAAAATGGCCAGTGCCACGTCCATCACCTCTGGTTCCAGACGGTGTGTGACATGCTGAGGCATTTCCACACTCACCCAATCCCGCTGGAGTCCGGCGGCTCTGCTGACATCACGCTGCGCTCGTATGTGCAGGTGCAGCGCAATCCTTCAGGTAATACACACACACACACACACACACACACACACACGCAACAGTCTCTTATTCACTCCTTTGAACCTGCAACCTGGAACTGAACTGGAATTTAAAGTCATGATTATGAATCTACACAGAATAGCCCACAATATTCAATGAAATGAGTTCTATATATTCTAGAAATTTATTTTCACATATTTAAAGCCAGATAGCTAATCTGACAGGCCATACTCACAATCTTTTATTGCTAACGCTAGCTAATTGTCTATAATTAATGAATTAATTATAGATATCCAAATGTTTTCTCTCGTACGCTAGCTGGCTAGCTAATATGAGCTAACCTGACAGGATTCAGTTAAGTTGTGTTTGTGAACAGATACACGTCATTTTAACTGGCCAAACTGGGAAACGTGAGAGGAATTCTAGTCATATTTATGAATATTTTTGAAACTTTAAATGTTTGACAATCCTGACAGGATGTTTTAAACAGAAATCTTTTGCTTAAATGTCATAGCAAGTGCTCTTTGCTACCTACTGCTACCTAATATGAGTTAACCTGACAGGAATTCTTTGAAAGGGTTATTTAATTCAAACTAATATTCAAAGTTTTAACTAATAATGCTAGTTAGCTAGAACCCGCTAGGTATTTTTAGTCATAATGACAAACTCACACCGCTAACTCTCGGCTGCTAATCAATGTGAGGTAACCTGACAGGATTTTTAAAAGGTTCATAAATATTACCGCTAATTCTAGCTAGCTAGAACTAGTCTTTCGTGATTTTTATAGATATTCAAAGTGCTATTGACCAATTCCCATCATTTTCTCTGCTACGTTCAGCTAATATGAGCTAACTTGACAGGATTTTTTTGAAAGGATTTTTTAAAGTATGTGAAATAGCATAGCATTCACTCCTGTTTACACTAGCTAGCTAAAAGTTGCTAATCCGACAGAAGTTAGCCTTTAAAAAAAAATTATATCCCAAACAGATGCCTAAGAAAGTCCACTACACATGGTGTAAAAATTACACCGGTCATGTAGTACACACACCGTCTTTGTCGCTGTTGCTTCCTGCACGGCTTTTCCCACCATTCCTAATCTGTAATATATAAAAGGTGGTATTACAAACAGAGAAACTGGAGCTAAGCAGGGAGAACAGTGGATCTGATGGGGGATAAGCAGAGCTCAATATCAAGCTACTGAATGTGGTGCCATGATGCATGGGTGGGCTCGGAGCCTGAATGAGGAGGCAGAACATAAACTCGCTGAACTGGTGAAAACGACCCCCTTCTTTCCCTCGCGCCGATCCTTTCACTCGCTGTTGCTCTTTCCCTTCTCTGTGCCAGTCTGGCCGCAGCAGATGAATGCCCTTCATTGGGCTCTGAGGCAGCACAGGGCCCCTCTGTTCTCCTGCGAGTCTTAACATGCTCCAGCACACACACAAACAAACATTCAGACGTGTGTACTCATGCTGTTTGTAAAAGCGCCATTAATATGCTGGTCTGATTAAAAGGTGTGGAATATTTTTTTCCGCACACACACACACACACACACACACACACACACACAAGTCATTTACGGGCATCGTTACTGCATAATGGATGAGGCAGTTGTGGTTATTTATTTATTTTTCTTTTGCTCTATTCATGGTGAATAGCTATTGAAAAGACACACTGTACTTTTACACCAAGGCCAGCAAAAATCCTCTAATATTACATCATCATACTTGGGTAAATAAATACAGACCGAGGCCCTCTAATAGTGGCTACACTACTAATATTAAGATTTAGAAGATCACAATATGCTTCACAGCTAATGGCCCAAGCTAATCATGTAAGTATCCATTGCAGATGTTCCCAACGTCGCCACTCCTTCACGGGAACCCAGCTGCCGGAGCGAAGCTGCTCAGCCGAACCTTCATCTTCCTGGAGTCTCACAGCTTCCAGCAACCCCAGTGCACGAGGCTCCGCTCTCCTCCAGCTCCTCTTCCTCACCCACAGCCCATGGAGGTCTCCGAAGCAGGAGCAACAGCTCTGAAAGACTGCTGGAACTCCCTGCCGCCGCCACCACAGAGGAGTACAACGACAACGACAGCACTCGGAGGACCAGAGCCGTGGAGAATCAGTACTCTTTTTACTGAGCAAGAGCAAGAGAACAACAGCATGCAGACAGGAAATACGTACGGGAATAAGCGCAGCTTATTAAGAAACAACTTATACTTTTTTGTTATTTGTTGCCAGCCTTTAATGAATACAGTATTTCCTACGTAAGAGATTTTCAGACGCGTTATTAGTGGAGTCGATTAGTAGAGACGCTCTTCAAGGACTTTCTCGTCGCTTCAGGTATCACAGCTGTATCACAGTGTGTAGAGAAGGAGTACGACATACTTCTTCTTAAAGAACAGACATACTGCACATTCGGAAGCTCTTCGCAGCCAAATACCCTTTTGTTGTCGGTTAGACATGTATAAAGATCAGAGGTCCTGAGGCACCTTTACAAAAACTTACAACATCTGATAGTTTCCAACATAGCCTCTGAGTTTGAGAAAGGGATTATGATTGGAACCTCACAAGCATATATTTGCATAATTGATTCTACTTTTTCACTTAAAAAAAACAAAAGCCATAACCAAATGAAGAAGGAAGTTGTTTGAAGTCCCTTGTATGGCCTTGCATGGAAAATATCATAAATTCTGGACAAAAATTTAGCTTTTTTTTGGAACAAAAATCATATATGGGAAACACTGGAAAGCCAAAAAACCCAAAACGGTGTATCCTCAAAGGGAAAATGTGACGTTCTGTTTTAAGTCTCCTTTAAACACTTACTTTGGACTGAATTTTAGGTTTTTTACTATTTTTTAAATTTTATTTTCAATCAACACCAAGCCCTAAAAGCAGAAGTGTGCTCTTGGCTGGTCTCAATCTCTGACCTGAGGCTCAGATCAGTGCAGATTTTCTTTTTTTTATTATCTTTAGGCTTTAGGTGTAATATAACCTGGAGTTCAAATGGATTTAACCAGGGTTGTTGTAACTCCACAAAAAATCGCCAATATTATTAAATATAATATTCGGTAATATATTGTGTAGATCATCTCCGTTACGTCTGTTCCAGTTACAGCTTGTAACGAGTAACAAAAAGTGGGAAAGATCAAGGGGTGCAAATACTTATGCAAAGTGACACAGTGGTCCCACCAGCAGCAGCTTAGGAGTTGAAGATAGATTGATCGAACATGATTCCCCGAAAGTGAAAATGTTATTGGTAAGAATCGTATCTTCCACCTGCGTCCCTGAAAGACGCCCTTCAGTGACTTCGAACATCTTTCTTTTCTTTTTTTTTTATCACACCGTCCATTGTCCTGCAGTACAATACACTATTTTTTGTCCCCAAAAGTGAAAGTGATGACTTGGCTGCTACTCAACCACCCTGAAGTTCTCATCCTGAACATACATCCTTTCTTTCCATACTCTCTCTCTCTCTCTTTTCTTGGTCGTCATAGCGAGTGTGTTGATCCTGCTCTGTGGAGTTTGATATCCATAGAGGAAGCTGTCGTGTTGAGACATCTGCCAGCGGTTAGCTTCCCGCAAGCCGTTTCCTGCAGATGCCTCTTGCTCCCACCTTTCTTTCTTTTCTTTTTTGTTTCTTCTTAAAAAAGGGCTTTTAAGAAGTTAAAAGCTGCTCAGAGAAATCGATTTCCCCAGAGTGCTCCACTTGTGTTTGTGAAGCTGTTGATAGAACGTTCCGGACATCCTGTCCTTTGGGCTTTGCGGAGATAACTTCCCACAACTTTGCCGTGGGGGTGAAGTGGGTCAGGCTTCAGAAGTAAAGTGTTTAGCAATTAACCAGGAAAAAAACGCTTTCTGTTTTGTAAAAATCGAATACAAACGCTATCACGACGATTCTTAGCGAGGGAATCCGAATGCTGGCACGTTTTAAGAGTTCTTTGGGAAGGTTTTCAACCCAGCGTGAGCTACCTATGTTCTGTTTGCCGTGAAAAATCCATTCATTTCACATTGTACATAAAATAAAAGGCCTACTAATAAGCTACTAATCCGGAGTGCTCTGTATTATTCACCCTGCAGAAAGGGATTGTAGTTCTGTAAGGAATAAGGGCAGTATATCAGCACTAGAGGAATGACAGAAGGAATTAGTTCATTAATGAGTTGTAGTTTTCGGAGTATTGAGCGATTTTGACGTCACGATATTCACATCATGAATATCGATTTGATATAGTATTGAAATAATGTAAAATAGCCTGTTTTTTGTTTTTTGTTTTCTTTCCCAAATTAGACAAAAAGCCAAATTCACACACAAAATAATTCACTTTCGCTTTATCTGATATTTTTTAAACATGCCATGATGACAACATTGTACTCTTTGCGCTTTCTTGAAACCAGATAATACGAATTGCAAGAAACAAAATAATGATGAGGTTCTAGGAAAATAATCAATCCTTACATTTCCGACAACAGCATCCGAAGAGTGAACGTTTTTTTACCCCTGACTGTTATACCCTGACCATATGACTCTGAGACTCTCAGAATCTCCTCACAGAAAACGTCACCATAGCAACGATTACAGACGTTTTATAATCAGTCTATATGAAGCATCTACAACCTGTGTAAGCTGTTACTATAGCAACGACGGCATGTTAGAAAGAGTGCATTAATGAAATAATAATAATTATAATTTTTAAAAAGCTGAAACTTGTTAGAGCTGCTGTTTTAGGAAATTCTGACCAATCAGAATCAAGAATTCGTACAGCATTGTGGTGGATTGGATTTTAATCGATAGGAATGGCCCATGGGTTTATTCAGGAATTCGACTCACCAGACACACACACACACACACACTCAGTTTAAGGCAGACAGGGAGGGACAGAGCCACGTGTGCCAATCTGAATTGTATTTTTGAAACCTATTTATTTCTCAGCTGCTGTAAATATAATTTTCCTACAGAGATTTTTTAGTTGTGTATTTTCACCCTTTATGTTTATATATATATATATATATATATATATATGTATGTATATGTCATTTTAGTTTTCTTATGTTAATAACTGGTTTTCTTTTTCTTGTTGATATTTTTTGGTCTGGCTGAATTTCAATGAATGAGTTTGTGCAATTTTGTACAAAGTGATGTACTTGACATACTACTTTATATTTCTGTGAATAAAAACGGAGTGAATAAATGACCTTGGCATCTGTTTTCTTTAAAAAAAAAGAAAAAAAAGAGAAAAAGAAAAAGAGTAGAGGGAGGTGACGAGGGGCTGCAGTAGATCAGATTTTTAATTGTTGGGTTTTGTTTCGCAAATGTTATCAGATGAAATATCAGAATGCTTTAATTACTCTTTATGTGCTAATGCTGGACTTTGTACAAGGGAGAGTGGTTTGGATGTAGTGACCCCAGAGAAGGAGAGTAAGGGGAGAGTGTATTGAAGTACACTATTGCCAAAAGTTTTGGGACGTCTGCCTTTACATGCACATGAATGTAATATGGAGTTGTCCCGCCCTTTGCAGCTATAACAGCTTCAACTCTTCTGGGAAGGCTTTCCACAAGGTTTAGGACTGTGTTTATGGGAATTTTTTGACCATTCCACTAAAAGCGCATTTGTGAGGTCAGGCACTGATGTTGGACGAGAAGGTCTGGCTCACAGTCTCCGCTCTAATTCATCCCAATGGTGTTCTGTGGGGTTGAGGTCAGGACTCTGTGCAGGCCAGTCAAGTTCCTCCATACCAAACTCACTCATCCATGTCTTTATGGACCTTGCTTTGTGCACTGGTGTGCAGTCATGTTGGAACAGGAAGGCTGCCAATCATGTGGCAGCAGAACAGCATAGGTCAGCAGATACAGGTCAACAGATTCAGGTAATGTTCACATTAACCATCTGAATCCATTTATAACCTCCTGGGATTTTCCCCACTCAACAGTCTCTAGAATTTACTGAATGGTGCGATAAAGAAAAATATTCAGTGAACTGCAGTACTGTGGACAGAAACACCTTGTTAATGAGAGAGTGGCTACAGTAACTCAGATCATCACTCTGTGCCACTGTGGTGAGCAGAAAAGCATCTCAGAGCAGGATGAGCTACAACAGCAGACGAATACATCGAACTCCACTTCTGTCAGGCAATGACAGAAAGCTGAGGCTGCCTCGAAAGGAAAGGGAAGATCTACCTAGTAGTGTTCCTAATAAAGTGCTCACTGAGTGTAATATACAATGTGAAAGAATTTGCGACTCCTTAAACATATCATTTTAAGAATATTTATTCTGTAGCTTTCTCAGCAGATGATCTGAAGGTGCTGGAAAAAGTACTTTTCCTCTTACGCCATCTAGTGAACGTTTAATTAATTACAGCAGCCCGGAAATACATGGCTTTATGAACATGAGCTCACTGTTTAGAACTTCTACGAAAAACCCTCCACGTTTTATCATCACACTGTACTTCTGACAAATCTCAACCATCATAGGCTAATATTTTATTCAATTGTTTCACATTTTTATGGTTATTATTAAATCAAAGGCTAATAATAAACAGATGTGTTAATACGAGCAAACTCATTTCATGGATGTTCATCATTAAATGTAACTATAAATGGATAAAACATATGACGTGTCGCTGTTTAATAAATAAAAATTGTGATTGTTTGCTTAATTACTTGATTGCTTCTAAGATTTGATTATAGGATTTCTATTTCTATGTCCCAATATGAGAGTTTCTTATACAAAATGTCCCAGGTGTTTTATTCTTCTTATAAAACAGAGACGTACGTCCCAATGCCTGATGCTATTCCCTAGTTTTTAATCTTTTCTATCAGTTCTAAGAAGCCTAGTCATTGTACATAATCCACAAATATCTACCATTTCTTCCAAAAACTGCTATTTGACCTTTTTTAACCAAGCAAACACTTCATTCAGCTAAAAAGGAGCTTCTTTTGCTCAAGCTGGGGCTTCACATTATCGCTCCTATCTTACCAGCAGATTACAGATTAGAGCTCATGTGTTTTGTATTTACTGTTTTGTTTATTTGTGTTCTGTCCTCATCACACACTGTTGCGTAGTTGCGTTTTATGTGTAAGTACTGTGTTACTCCATGGACCTGAAGAAAGGACATTTCATTCTAATGTATACTAGCTGTAACGAGGAAGGACAGTAAAAACCTACAGCAGAATGTCTTCTTTAGTACGTTGTTAACAAATGTTAAGATTTCAGCATACTACTACTGGCTAAATTTGGAAGTCTAGCTGTCTGGGCAAGTGGTTAGGGCTCTAGGTTATTGTTCTGAAGATCAGGGTTCAAGCCCCAGCACCACCAAGCTCCACTGTTGAGTAATTGAGCAAGGCCTTTAACTGTCCCTGATCCCGGTGTGCTGTATCATAGCTGCCTCTGTGCTCTGACCCCCAACTTCTTCAGTTGGGATATGTAAAAAAACAAACAAAAGTAATGTATGTGTCAATTTTTTTAATAAAAAGCATTGTCTCAAAGCAGCTTTACATAAGAAACAACATAAGAAACTACAAACAGACAAACAGTCCTAGATGTTATCCCATGTGAGCAAGCCTGAGGCGACTGTGGCAAGGAAAAACTGCCTTAGATGGTATGAGGAAGAAACCTTGAGAGGAACCAGACTCAAAAGGGAACCTCATCCTCATTTGGGTGACACCGGAAAGTGTGATATGAACAATGTCCTTTCTGCATTTATGTATAGTCAGTTGTGTGATGCAGATATAGCATGTGCAGAATATTGTGTAAATTAATAAGGAGGTTATTGTCGTCCACATAGGGTTGGCAGCGTTGCTTTGAATACCCCAGTCCTCACAAAGCAGAACCCGGCTAGAGCTGGCACAATCTCTGTATGCCTTGGGATGGGTAGAAGAAGAGAAACAAGTGGAAAGTAATAATAAAAATAGTATAATAAATAATAATAATAAAAGGTGTGTGCCCTAAGTTCTTAAGAACTTGGTGTTTCATGAAATGTCAGGTTAGACAAATAAATAATGGACTACTACCCCAGTATTTATTTTGAGCTCATGCCTCTTTTCCCACCATGTGCACGAAGCTCCACCCACAACAACTGCATATGACTAGATGTAAATAAGTAATGTCACAGATGTATGTAATGTCACAGATGTATGTAAATCAATTTTATTCGTTGATTGAGCAAATAACCTCGAAAATCGTGTGAAACATGATTTTAAGAACATAATCTAAGCTGTCAGAAATCTAGTTTAGTAAACTGAAATCCAGTCCTGGCTGTTTGTTTTTGTTCGGATGTGCTCAATAACTAGGTCTAGATCCTGGGGGCGGGGCTACCTGAACATGGGCGGGTCTCTAACGCCTAACAAGATTCATTGTCACTATACTAAGAACAGCAAAATTAGAGCAGTCCATGCAGTGCAAGTCTCATATAATGTGGTGTGAAACTATACATCCATTTTACAAATAAAATAATGCAATAACAAAAACTGCAGTCAAGGCAATCGTGATAAGACGATTATTGCAATGACGTATACGATATAAATAAGTTATTGCACAACAGTTGAACGATAGATAGATAGATAGATAGATAGATAGATAGATAGATAGATAGATAGATAGATAGATAGATAGATAGATAGATAGATAGATAGATGATCAATTATGTGATGACACTGAACGTGACGAATGAGATGAAAGCGAGCTTAACACAAATTTATTCACCAATAAACCTTTTATTCATCACCATGAGGTATTCTTCCTGTACAGGTCATGAGGTTACATGTGGTGTGTCATACGCTGATAAACCAGAGCTGTTTACCGTAAGAGATCTATTAATGTGCAAATGCTGCAGTTTTGGAAAGAGGACATATAATTCAACCAGTTAAACAGCAGATCGAATTCCCAGGATGAAATAAATAACAAATCAGCTTCTGGTACATTTTAAAAGCAGATGCTTCACAGCTTAAACAGAATTTGGGCTGTGTTCAATGAACAAAACACAAAACTGTCTGAAACATGAGTACAAACATGAGATCCTGAAGTTTACTCAAGTGAAAATGAAAGAAACGTTAATGGAACTCAGGCAAATACTTTAGTAATTGTAATAAAGTTCCTCCAACCCAAGAAACATGTCTTTTATAAAACAAGATATGATTTAAAGGCGAAAACAAAGGTTTTGTGAGACATGATAACAGGAATGATTATTTACTATTATGATATTATTAGTTCGAGCTCTAAAATAGCCGACTGGCTGCTTCTTCAGCATGCATCTTTTATCTATAGAGGGGCATATAGTGTAAAGCACTGGTACCCAAGCCTTTTCTTTACCCCGTTTCCTGAACATTTGAGTATTTTCTCTGCTCCTGACACTCTTGATTCAGCTAAACATCAATTGAAGAACAGAGAAATAAGTGAAATGTGTAAAACCAGGAGGTACTCCTGGACAAGAGCTGTTTTTGTTTACACTAAAATCAAGTTATAAAAATGGCACTTATAAATGCAATGATTTTTGTTGTTTTCAAGTTGCAATGACTTACAGTTAAGTAGCTGACACTGACATTTGGAAGTTGTTTTATTTATTTATTACGCCTCTTTTCCCACCTTGGGCACGACGCTCCACCCCCTGAATCTAAATAATTTGCATACGGATAGATGTGAAGAAGTACTATTATTGATGTAATATTTTTATTCGTCGCATGTGCAAATAACCTAGATGTCATGCTGAAATATAAGACAATCATTTAAGATGTAAGGAAAGAAGTGCTTGTTTATGTTTTGATGCGCTTCCTGTCAATAACTAGGGTTAGTGTAGATCCTAGGGGCGGGGCTACAAGAATATGGGCGGGTCTCTAACGCTTAACTGTTAGTAATCTCGCCTAATGCACCATTAATACACATGTGATAAGGTCACTATTGTATTACTATTAACCATTGACACTCTTTCAGAGCACAATGTATGAAATATTACGATTTCAGACTGAATAAAAGAACGACCCCTAAAACTAGCAGTGCACCGACCGCCATCTCGGTCCCTTTTTCCCTTCTCCATTTCAGTAAACTCTCTTGTTGTGCCTGTTTTCTCCTCTCTCTCCACCGGCGCAGGTTCTGCTCTCTCTCCAGCTGCTCGCCGTAATGCGCTCGGTAAAAAGCGTCGAAGTCAAACAGGGGCTTTCCTCCTGCGCCTCGGACCGTCCGGGAGTACCGCCGCTGGCTCGGAGGATGCGCCGTGTCTTTCCGAGAGGGTTTCCCGGCGCTTTGGACGTCCGCCAAGCTCAAGACCCCGCGATCGTACTTCCTCCGGAGGCTGACGCTCCCCAGGACCGTGTAGGCTTCACTGATCTCGGAGAACCGGCGCACGGCTTCATCGCTGCCCGCGTTCCTGTCCGGGTGATAGCGGAAGCTCTGGCGATAGTACGCCGTCTTGATCTGCGCCTGCGTGGCGTTCGGGGAGACCCTCAGGATGTCGTAATACGCCGTTTTGCTCGCGTGCAGTGGAGAGCCGTTGTTGTTGCTAAGAGACCGGGTGACGGTCAGAGCAGCAGGACACCGCGGCGGCGTCTCAGGCACGCGCTGAAGAAGAGTACACAAAGTTCTGTGCATCTGCTGTCCGCTTTGATCACGTTCTTCATTAGTTTTCTCCGATGTCCTCAGACTAAAACACGAGGCAAAAACGCCGACATGACGACGGCTGGTTATTGAGAAAGCACAATGAGTTTTAAAAGGACAAAGTTTGTATACACCGGCTCCAACTTTCTGGCTGACCTCCGCCATGACGGAAAGTCAACTTCCGGTGGATAGACAGTCAGCCAATCAGAGCGAGGGCAGACCGGAAGTAGTTATGAGTAGGTATTTATTATTATTATTATTATTATTATTATTATTATTATTATTATTATTATTATTATTAATAATAATAATAATAATAATAATAATAATTAAGCTCAGAGCTCCTGAGGAACGAATAGGTCAGTGTAGTTTCTGAGTTCATTATATATATATATATATATATATTTTTTTTTTTTTCCCCCAAATTTAGATTTTTTTTATTGAATAAAGTCAGCATAAAAGCATCATAGAAGCATAAAATTACCCCAAATTTTCACAATTTTTACAGCTTATATTTATTCACAGATATTTTATATTTTATACAGACGTCTACTTTTACTGATATTTTATACAGATGTTTACTCAAAGCTTTTTGCACTAACAGACTTATTCCATTTATCATCATACAACAATTGTGTTTTATTTATGCTATTTTATTTTATTTTGTATTTACACTACTCGACATGCCTGAAATTTCCCCTTGGGGATAAATAAAGTTTTTTGAATCGAATTGAATTGAGCTTTGGTGTGATTTATATTGTGGAATTTATTCTGTGGAAGTTATTTGTTATTGGAATCTCAAATACAAATACTGCTATTATAATAATCACATAATAGCCTAATAAATCCACAACAATAATAAATTCAGTATAAACACTTCCCTTCGAACTCCACCTCTGTATAAAACAATCAGGATGTATTTATTCTAATATCAAAGAACAAAAGTAACGTGTAATATGTCTTCAGCTATATAAATAGAACACAAACAAGTATAAATAGAAACACACGCAAGTATGGGGAAGGCCCCACAGAAAGGCCTGGTATACGAACCCAGTGCTAACCACTAAGCCACCATGCTGCCCTTGAAAGATATTCTATGTTTTGTTAATAATATTTTGTATTCATAAGGAAGATTGTAAAGGACTTTTATTTTGCTGACATATATTGAGCAGTGACTTTTTTGGGGGGAGGAGTCAGTGGGAGGAGTCAGTATAATAAAGAGGAGGAGAAGAGAAAATAAAGTGAGAGAAAAAGGCTGTGAATGAAGAGCTCGTCCTGGTGTCCGTGTTTTATTATTGTTATTAAGCCCCCTGAACATCCACAACACCTCAACTATTACAATAATATTATATATAATAATATAATTATAGTGTAATAACATGCGTAATCGATAAAGCATGATTCTCCCCTCTTTTTATACTTTACCTTTCACAAAGTATAGGATTAAGGGAATAAAACAAATGAAAAAAAAAGAAAATGAATAACTTTATAGTTCACCAACCCAGTTCAGATATTTCTCCAACGCCTGTCTCTTTAAGAAGTTCTGTCGTCGCCGAGAAGTGACGTCACCTGGGCCGACCATGTAGACACATGTGTATATAGTGTTCCTGCTTGGTTTTGTTTTTCTGTAGCCATAAACATCGCGTTGGTTTATATATATAGATTTATCTGTATTTAGTCTGATATTGTAATATCTAGACATAACAGACATGGCTGCTAGTTGTCGCAGACCCGAGCACATGGCTCCTCCTGAGGTGGTGAGTATTCAGACTGTAGCTGGAATCCAAAACAGCTCCATGTTAGATGTGCTGTAACATGTAGTGTGTAGATGCCTTTACTTTAGACAGTGACTCTATTAAGGGAGTAAGGGGGCACTTGGGATTCAGCCTTGTGTTATTTGTAAATACACTCAAAAGCGTCTTATAGTTTATTATACAATATAATATATATAAAATTAGTCGTCTACACCGCCAGCTATGTCTACTACACCAAACACACCACCGTTAATGCCAGCTTTAGATGTTAACTTCATTTATAAAAAAAAATTTTTTTTTTGCATGGACAGAATCCTGACCAATTGCTTTGTATAGTTTCTATTTTAAAGATTAAGTTCTTTGTCACATAGAATTTTTGACTGTGCAATAATGTATTTCTTTGCATATCCAATCCTTGGGGGTTGGGGTCAGTGTGCAGGGTCAGCCATGATGCTGCACCCCTGGAACAGGGTGGTAGCTGAAGAGGTTAAGGCTCTGGGTCCTTGACCGGAAGATTGGGGTTCAAGCCCCAGCACCACCAAGCTGCCACTGTTGTGCCCTTGAGCTCCTCCCCCTGCTCCAGGGGTGCTGTATCATGGCTGACCCTGCGCTCTGACCCCAACTCCCAAGGATGGGATATGTGACGAAAGAATTTCACTGTGCAGTAATGTATATGTGACAAATAAATAAAAGGTATCTTAGGTGGGATTAAGGGCCTTTCTCAAGGGCCCAACGGTGGCAGCTTGGTGAGGCTTGGGCTTGGGCTTGAACCCCGATCTTCTGGTCAAGGACCACTACTTGAGCTACCATCACCCTGGGATTAAAGATCTTTTTATATTCGATAAATAAAAGAAACACACAGTGATGGTTTGTATAAGACTGAGACATCAATTAAGCCTGAATCTATAAACAGACAGATTTGCTTTAATAGTGAAACCTTTGCTTAAGTACTGGCTTAAAGTAAAATCATATCTCTAATCTAAAATCTTTTAAATGAAGTTTCCTTATTGTGTTCTTATTGCAGTTCTACAATGAGGAAGAGGCGAAGAAGTACTCTCAAAAGTAAGCATTTAAATCAACTGACGATCAATTCGACTTATGTTTTTGTAAATAAAGTGTTCTGTGTGTTTCTGATCATTTTTTGTTTATTACTGTAATCATTGTCCTCTGTCTTCCGTGCAGCTCTCGGATGATCGAGATCCAGACGCAGATGTCGGAGAGAGCGGTGGAGCTGCTGAGCTTGCCCGAAGATCAGCCTTGTTATTTGCTGGATGTAGGGTGTGTATTTACAGTGTTCGGTTGGAAATACGTATTCAGGGGTTAACAATTCATCCTGGATATTTATAATCTGGTCTGCCACACTGTACATTCCTAAAACCTTTTTATTTGAATATTTGCGCCATTAACAACCATGACTGGACACACCGATCAGGTATAACATTATGATCAGTGAGAGGTGAAGTGAATAACACTGACTATCTCCTCATCATGGCACCTGTTAGTGGGCGGGATATATTAGGCAGCAAGTGAACATTTTGTCCTCAAAGTTGATGTGTTAGAAGCAGGAAAAATGGACAAGCGTAAGAATTTGAGCGAGTTTAAATAAGGGACAAATTGTGATGGCTAGACCACTGGATCAGAGCATCTCCAAAACTGCAGCTCTTGTGGAGGTGTTCCCGGTCTGCAGTGGTCAGTATCTATCAAAAGTGGTCCAAGGAAGGAACAGTGGTGAACCGGCGACAGGTTCCGCTAAACACTTGGTCATTTCTGCCATCTGTTCATTTGTCCTGAGTAGATGTTTCTGGGCATTAAAAAATATAACAAATAAAACTCTCCTTTTTGCACCAACACATCCCCAATGGACATCATTTGAAAAATTGTTCCCCGCAAATACTGTAATTACCCTTTACCTAACACACGGGGTTTCTGTGACTGTATAAAGTATGAATTTGTTGCTAAGCAACTAGTTGTAACGCTCTGCTGCTTACACTGCTAACACTGTTCCAGGGGATGGTTTCATTACCTTGGGTTAAAAGCAGTGCTAACCCTGCATATACAATACACGTGTGAATCAGTGTTCCTCCACCGGGATTAAATGAAAGGTTTAGAATGATGATAAACCTGGGGTCAGTTTTTCTAGAATGATACTCGCATTCGATTTGAGGAAACGTGAACAGTTGTGTATTGTAGCTATCAGAGACGGATACAGTGCTGTGGGTGATGCACTCTTCTGTTTGTCTCTTCAGCTGTGGCTCTGGACTCAGTGGAGATTATTTATCAGAAGAAGGTCATTACTGGGTTGGTGTGGACATCAGCACTGCCATGCTGAGTGAGTACCGGTTTTCATATCCACTCCACTCTACTGTAAAGGGATTAGAAGCCTTTATTAGCGTCACACGTACATTACAGCACAGTG
Organism: Hemibagrus wyckioides; assembly: GCF_019097595.1. Lineage (NCBI taxonomy): Eukaryota > Metazoa > Chordata > Actinopteri > Siluriformes > Bagridae > Hemibagrus > Hemibagrus wyckioides. Next base: position 5,040,536 of record NC_080729.1, read on the forward strand.
GATGCGTATCCCAGCTGAGGAAGTTGGGGTCAGAGCGCAGTGGCAGATACGATACAGTGCCCCTGGAGCAGGGAGGATTAAGGGCCTTGCTTAATTGCCCAACAGTGGAGCTTGATCAACCCCTGATCAACAACCCAGAGCCTTAACCACTTGAACCACCACTGTCCATATATATACAAGAAGTGCATTTAGTGGTGGTGGTTGTTGTTGTTATTATTATTATTATTATTATTATTATTAGACTTGGAATGTGGATCATCTTCTCTGCCACAGAAAAGAAATACATTTAAGTGGAATATAAATGTTGTGTAAGCATGTGAGATATCGTTTGCTCTTTTTCTCTGTAAGACGTTGCCTTGGACAGGGAAGTGGACGGAGATCTCATACTAGGAGACATGGGACAAGGAATGCCTTTCAGACCAGGGACTTTTGATGGCTGTATCAGGTAAGGAGGAAAAGGTTTTTTTTTTTTTCCCCTGAAAACTATTTAAACTTCAAGCACAGGATTATTCTCCTAAACTCCCAGCAGTAAAGACACGCACGTTTCCGCGAGAGGTGTACTCATGTTCTGTGCACGTGAATGGAAAGAGGGAATTTTGGCTGTCACGATGACGTTATATGACTCGTCTCTGCATCGTTTTGGAAAGAATCACCTCTGAATCTCACACAGTTTGCTTAATTGTGCGTTCATTTCCGCCGTCTGTCAGAGAAAATCTGACAATATTTTGAGGAAGGAGTGCAGTGAAATGTAGTGTGCACACAAATTTGTCTAAATCGAGTGATCCAGATTTGCTTCTTCTCTCTAGATCTAGATTTTTGTTTTCCCTCAATAAAATAAAAACTCCTAAACTGTCCATTGTCTAAACCCGCTTTATTCCTAATTAGGGTCACGAGGATCTATCCCTATCCCAGCACACATTGGGTGAAAGGCAGGGGTACACCCTGTACAGGTCACCAGTCCATCACAGGGCCACACATATAGACAGACAATCTCACACACGGGCAATTTAGAAATGCCGATCAACCTAATGTACATGTTTTTGAACTGTGGGAGGAAACCCACGAAGGCACGGGGAGAACATGCAAACTCCACACAGAAAGGTCCCTGCCTGTTCGAACCCGGGATTTGAACCCAGGACCTTCTTGCTTTGAGGCTACAATACTAACCACTAAGCCACCCTGCTGCCCAAGTTACAATTATACACTGTAAACTCATAAACTGTAATAAAAACTGAAAACTTTTGCATCTACCCTTTTTCATAGAATGTCTAATTCCAGAGTATTTGTTCAGAAAAGTGAAGTTTTGCTCATCTTTTGCTCATTTGTCTTCAGTATCTCCGCTCTGCAGTGGCTGTGTAATGCGGATAAGAAGACACACAGTCCTCCCAAGAGACTCTACAACTTCTTCAGCATGCTCTACTCCTCTCTGGTAGGACGTTCATACAGTCACACACAGATACAGAGATCACTCTCCACGCGGAATCAATTTCCTGTATTGTTTATTCGTTTCTAGACAAGAGGGGCCCGTGCCGTCTTCCAGCTTTATCCGGAAAATTCCGAGCAGGTGAGGAAACCTGATATCTACACATCAATTCAAGCCTCGTTGAATCCATTGGAATTAATTGATATTGATGAAAGGACTTCCTGTAGTGATTACACTCATTTTAACACATTAGCTGTGTCCCAAATGACCTCCTGCACACTTCCACTATGCACTACGCAGTCTAGTGTCTAGTAAAGTAGTCAAGTGTAGTATCGTCTCAAATTGAGTTTTTTCTCCGATGGAAAGTGTAAGCTGTTTCTCTGTCGATGGGGAATGACGTCAGACACACTGCACGTGACGGCGCTTTACAGCTTTAGCAGAATACAGTGAAAAATCAGACAACACGAGCTAATTTATAATGCATTTATTAGACGGCTCGTCCACCGGAGTGGCGTCGGCCATCTTGAATTTTTTTTCAACACCTCGTAGCTCCACCCCCCCTTCTGCAACATAAAAAACGTTGCGAGCATTGAGTGCATGAAGTGTCCAACATTCCACTCTTCTTCTTCTTCTTCTTCTTCTTTATCTTCTTTGTCTTCTTCTTCGTTATCATTATCTTCCTTTTCATTATCTTCTTCTTCTTCTTCATTATCTTCTTCGTTATGTTCTTCTTTATTATCTTCTTCGTTGTTTTCTTCTTCTTCTTTTTCATTATCTTGTTCTTCTTTTTTTATCTTCTTTATCTTCTTCCTCTTTTTCATTATCTTCTTCATTATCTTGTTCTTCTTCTTCGTTATCTTCTTCTTCCTCTTTTTCATTATCTTCTTCATTATCTTGTTCTTCTTCTTCGTTATCTTCTTCTTCCTCTTTTTCATTATCTTCTTCTTCATTATCTTGTTCTTCTTCATTATCATCTTCATTATCTTCTTCTTCATTATCTTGTTCTTCTTCATTATCATCTTCTTCTGCGTTATGTTCTTCTTCTTCGTTATCTTCTTCTTCCTCTTCTTCGTTATCTTCCTCTTCTTTATCTTCCTCTTCTACGTTATCTTCTTCATTCCTCTTCTTTTTGTTCTTCTTCGTTATAATCTTTTTCTTCTTCTTCTCCTTCGTTATCTTCTTCTTCTACTTCTTCTTCTTCTTCTTGCTGAAAGAAGTACATTACAGTACTAACATTATTTAGAATATAAAATGGATTAGAAGTATGTGATTTGGAATGCACTCATTGTGCTTCTCACCAGTTTATAAAGTTGTATCAGTTCTTTTTAATGTTCATGAAGACAGGTTAGGTCTTATTATCAGCCGCTTTATTTCCACTCTGTCTTAAAGTTTATAAGACTCAAAAGTGAGAAACCCTAAAGCCTTCCATCCTGAAGTGTTTTGTTTCTCTGAGACTCACACAATGCTGATGACACTGGAGACTCCTTCTTAAAATGCTGAACAAACATCTCCACACTGATATCAAGTGTTACCTACATGTACTGTACGTTTCTGTGTCTCTGTGACTTAGTTGTTACTATAGAAACGCTACAAAAAACGTGAACAAGAAAGTGAAAAGTTATGAATGCAGTGTTAACTTTGGCATCTGGTTCCAGCTGGAGCTGATCACAGCCCAGGCCATGAGGGCAGGCTTCACCGGAGGCATGGTAGTCGACTACCCCAACAGCAGCAAAGCCAAAAAGTATGTTCCCCCCACCTTCTCTTTATTTAATGACATACATTCCACTCTCACTCGTTGTGTTGTTCTGTGTCAGTGTTTATTCCTAATAAACTAATTAACACCTCCACACTTCCGGAAGGTTCTTCCTCTGCCTGTTCGCCGGCGTGTCTGGAGTCTTGCCCAAGGTATGTAGCGTAAATTACAACACTGATACTGAGCGAAGATTTGGCTTTAAACATTAAGATGCATTTGATGTATTTAAGGGTTTGGGGACTGAGACCGTCGACAGAAATGTTTCAAATCAAGCGCAGTTCACAGGACAGAGGTAAGACGGAAGCTTTTCTTTTATACCTTCGCCTCGTTATTGACAGAGAAAATGAGCATGATGCAAATTAGCCCTGGGTTTGAAAATAGAGCTGTTTCTACTAAAGGGTGTCGAAATCGCAGACCTTAAACAATTTGTTTTGTGTTAATTATGTAAATATATTGTTTCAATTATAAGGAAATTATTGATGTGAGTTTTTTCTGATCATAAATGCAAAGTAGAAGCGATGCATCAACGATGGCATTATTTAAGAAATTAAAAATCAGCGATAAGGTTTAGTCTTTGTACATTATTTCTTGCATTTATACAAGGTTAGGGTTAGGTTTTGACCATTTGTTATGTTAAAAGAAAAGGAAATATGGCCATTTTGGATTTTTTTTTTTTTTTTTTACATTTATTTATTTATTATTCATTTATTTATTTATTATTTATTTTTATTTTTTTCTGGTAAATTATAGTGTTTTATATTTGGGTACAAAGAATATAAGTATTAATTTAATTTCATATTAATTTTAATTAATATATTTTATTAAATATTTCATTTGCAGATTATTTTATTTGTTTAAAATATATTTTTATTATTTTTATCAGTATTAGTAATGACTAATGAGTAATGATGCATTAACAGCCTTCTACATCCATCAAACAGCAATATAACCGTTTCATAGCTTCCTATCTTGATGTAGACAAGCCGATAATTATTGGCACCCCATTTAGTCAGAGGTCTTGTCCGTGGCTCAGTGCAGGTTCCAGTACTCTCCTGTCCTGAACGGACGTGGACCAACAGAGACAGAGGGCAGTAGTTCTGTCTGACTCTAGGCTCGTCACGACAGTTTTTCCTCCCTCTAACATTAATGTAAATATTGTTCCCCAGACTGTTAATGTCCTTGGTAAGTTGATACTCACTGTGCTGCGGTGTGTCCTGTTTGTCAACCCAAAGGTCTCGCTTCAAAAACCTGAAAGGCAAATCCCTGAAAAAGAGCAAGGACTGGATCAAGGAGAAGAAGGAGAGGAGGCGGAGGCAGGGCAAGTAAGTATCTCTGGTAGCTTCCATGCATTTTGCCGTGAGGGTCACAACGTCTGGGGAAAAATATTTGGACAGGCGATGGAGATAAAAAGGGCGTCTTAGTTATGCATGAGGTTCGAGTTCAACAAGAGCTGGGTGTCAAACTTCAATACAGCGTTTTTGCAGGACTGTAAATAAAACGTCTTTCAAATCTCAGCTGAAATGTTTTCATTTTTCATGCAATATACAGGAATATACAAGATCCTGGAATATTGTTTTCCACAATATTATTCATCTTTTTGTACGTCAGTCTGTTTATCTATCTAACTGTCTGTCTGTCTGTCTCACTGTCTGTCTGTCTATGTCACTGTCTGACTGCTTGTCTCTTTATCTCTGTCTGTTTATCTGACTGTCTGTCTGTCTCTCACTGTCTGACTGTTTGTCTATCTCACTGTCTGTCTCTCTGTCTGTCTGTGTGTTTATCTGTCTGTCTGTCTCCCTCTCTGTTTATCTGACTGTCTGTCTCACTGTCTGACTGCCTGTCTCTCTATCTCTCTGTCTGTCTATCTCACTATCTGTCTGTCTATCTCTCTGCCTGACTGTCTGTCTGTCTCTCTGCCTGACTGTCTGTCTATCTTTCTGTCTAACTGTCTGTCTATCTCACTGTCTGAATGTCTGCTTATGTCTGTTTATCTCTGTCTGTTTATCTTGCTGTCTGTGTTTCTGAATATCTGACTGATTGATTGATTGATAGATCGATAGATAGATAGATAGATAGATAGATAGATAGATAGATAGATAGATAGATAGATAGACAGACAGACAGACAGACAGACAGACAGACAGATACACAGACAATCAGTCAGATATTCAGAAACACAGACAGCCAGATAAACAGACAGACATTCAGACAGTGAGATAGACAGACAGTTAGACAGAAAGATAGACAGATCGATCGATCGACCCCAGCTCTGACAGCACTTAAAACCAATCCTTCCATCTTGTTGAGTTGCACAACTCATTAAAGCAGTTGTTTTTTTTTTCCTTTAATTTGTCACCACTGTCTTAAATAAGCTCTAGGCATAATCTAGTCTGAAATGGTTCAGATGGTGCTCCTCATGGCTGATTCTATATTTATTAATATTAATGATCTCGTTTCAGGGATGTGAGGGCAGATACGAAATACACAGGCCGCAATAGGAGACCTCGATTCTGAAGACTATCCTGACCGATGGTCCACCTCAGGCGCCGTCTTTTCCCATTCAGATGGATTTTATGGACTGTACACGAGACCATTTGTAGACTTGAGCAGTGGGAAATTATTTTTCCCTGTATGATGATATATGGCTAGTGAAATATGGATATAGAAAACACAACCATGGCAATATGATATGGTTTTAGACAGTGAAATATTTTTCATTTTGAAGGCATGAATTTCTTATTAAATAAAAGAATGCCTCCCTTTTTTGTGTTATGATGTTGCCTGACCATTAAAAGAATTCTTAATGATTTATTTATTATTTTTGAGTGTGTGACACTGATAATGACTTTTTTTAATCTTGCTTATTCTGGACCGGGAACTGTTTGTGTATTATTTCGGTATAAATTACAGTTATTAGTCTAGGCCTTGAGCTCCAGGGTCCTCAGTTTGCTCCTAGATTGGTGACAACAAATTAACCCCTGGAGTGAGTTTACACTGTCCAGGCATAACATTATGACCACCTGCCTAGTATTGTGTTGGTCCCCCTTTTGCTGCCTAAACAGCCCTGACCCGTCCTGCACTGTGTATTCTGACACCTTTCTATCAGAACCAGCATTAACTTCTTCAGCAATTTGAACAACAGTAGCTCGTCTGTTGGATCGGATCACACGGGCCAGCCTTCACTCCCCAAGTGTATCAATGAGCCTTGACCGCCCATGACCCTGTCGCCGGTTCACCACTGTTCCTTCCTTGGACCACTTTTGATAGATACTGACCACTGCAGACCGGGAACACCCCACAAGAGCTGCAGTTTTGGAGATGCTCTGATCCAGTGGTCTAGCCATCACAATTTGGCCCTTCGTCAAACTCGCTCAAATCCTTACGCTTGTCCATTTTTCCTGCTTCTAACACATCAACTTTGAGGACAAAATGTTCACTTGCTGTCTAATATATCCCACCCACTAACAGGTGCCATGATGAGGAGATCATCAGTCTTATTCACTTCACCTCCCAGTAGTCATAATGCTATGCCTGATCGGTGTATGTTCTGTGATGGACTGCAGTTCTGTTCAGGATTGTCCTGTTCACACCCAGGATTTCCGGGGCATGCTCTAAACTGAGGATGGATGGTTAAATGAATAAAGGAATAAATGAACGACTTGTCTAAAGAGCGTTACTAATGACCTCCAGCAGAGGGCGCTCTCAACACGAGGGCCTCGCAGCACTACACAGTCCTCTACTAAATAGTCTATTAAAAAATTATATCACTGATAATACTGGTAATTAGCATAATGTTTTATCATTATTATTAAAGGCTTTATTATTATTTATTATTATTATTAATATTTTTTAACGTAACTGTGTTCTTTAAAAACAAAAAGCACTGAAAGATCTACTTGGATTACTTATTAATGAATGAATGAATGAATGAATGAATGAATGAATCAATTAAAAATAATAGGTGATAGATAATTAATTAAAAAATGATAGATTTCTAATTTTAAAATAATGACGGTGATATATTTGGATTGTTTATAATAAAAAAAACCCAACAATAAATATTCACATAGAAAGAAATAGAATAAAAGATTTTAATCTTAAAATAATTAAAAGTTTCCAGTTTGCTAATTTGAATTATTTAGATTTTAATACAAATCAATCTTATTAAAAGTAATAAAGTGACCTGAAACATAAAAAATCCAATTTCCATAAGAAACACCAAATGTTGTCCTAGACACCCCCCCCCTTTTTTTTGGAACAGGGGTGTGTTTGTGTTTTTTAAGGCTCGTGCCGAATCTAAAACCGACGGCGCGCGATTACGGTGTCATTCACAACAACCTCATACATCAATCAAACATCAAACAATTAAACATCAAACAGTTCGGCGGCTGATGACGTGTGAAAAAAGCGTTGGGCGTGCCCCCGCCCCCAAAAATAAAATGAAATAAAATACACTCAGGTAAATCGTCACATGATTGCATTAAATAAAGCCAAAATAATTCGCCACCTGTATGGCACGCGCTGTTAGTACAGTCAGTCTACTGTCCGTCAGTCCTACCTTGGTCTAGACCCAGAGCTAAACCGGAGGAGGTGGGGAGGAACAAAAAAAAAAAAAAAAAAATCACGCGCTCCGGTTACGCGAGAGATGCGCGCGCCACCCTGCACGCTCCCACTCGTTACGCTCTTTTGCACAGAATTAATTTCGCCAGAAAAACGGGCGCGCTGATTTTGTTTTGGGGGGCTGAGGGTCATCTCGGAAGAGTGCAGGACGTAGTTTGGAAACATGAAGGACCGCACGCAAGAGCTCAGGCATGTAAGTAAAAAAGCTTTATGATGTAACGCCACTTTTATTTATTTGTTGCTCTTTTCTCAAGTTGCGCGCGCGAGCTGTTGAGCGCAAGCGGTGTCAGTCTGAATCCCAGAGCACGAGCACGCGAGCGGCTGAGGATATGCAAGTACAAATAACTGCTCAGAATAAAATACAAATAAAACAAAACAAAACAACAAACCACCACCTGTTTATGATCCAAACGAGCTGATTTACGATGCAGTCTGTGTGACGTGACAGATGCATGCTACCATTATTATTATCATTATTATTATTATTTTCTTTGCACACGCCGGCTTTTTCTTTTTCACACGTTATCTTCATAGTCTGGTTTCCATGGACGTGAAATGTCACGGCTCAAAAATAAATGAAATGAAATAATAATAGAATCACATCTAGACATGTGGAAGAGTGTGTGTGTGTGAATATTTTGGTTGCCAAATCTGAAAAGATGAAGCTGTAAGTGGCCTGATGTACGCGGAACAGCGCGCGCTCCAGCGCGTGAAAATCCGAAAATAGGAAAGTGGCCCCGGTCTGGCGCGCGGCTCCGGTTGCGCAGTCTCCGTATTCCCGAACACGCTCTGCGCTTTTTTATTTATTTTAATGGGCAGCCTGCGATCTGAGAGTCTCCGAAACAGCGTACACGACAGATTCGCCGACTTTTTTTTTTTTTTTTGGATCCCTTTAATGATTTTATTTCATTTTTATTTTTTATTTTTGAGCGGAAAATGAATTCAGAAATGAGATTCAGACTTGGGGTGATAGACGGGATAACGCATCTGCCTCACAGCTCCAGGGTCCCTGATGACTCTAAATGTCTCCTAGGTGTGAGTGTGTGTGAGAACAGTGTTCTGTCACAGACTGGAGTCGCATCTAAGGTGTTTCTCCTCTTTACACCCAGTGTTCCCTTGCTTCCTTAAAGCTCTAAAGTTCTGGAATGATCTTGATCACTGGTTCCTTCCAGGTTCTTCATCCAGTCTTCTTTCCGTTTCACAAAAACATGCCAGCTGGTGGACTGGCTATTAAATTGCCCCCTAGGTGCATGAATGTAATTGTAATTGGTGCCCTGAGATGAACTGGCATCACATTCAGCATATTTGCACCTTGGGCACAGTTTTCCTGCAACAGCATCCGGATTCACTGTGACTGAAAGTGAGTGAGCAAAAGCTTTATGGAAAATCAGTGATCCTTTCACTATATCAGTGACATCTCAAGCAAAGTACAACCAAAGGACCAGTCCATAAACAATATATGGAGGCATGCATCCTCTGACTAACAAGTAATGGTCACCACTTAGCATTAGACACACTGGACTAATATTTAAGCATTTTTGCAGGGATCAATTATCCGTCCCTTGTTTATTTTGGTACCCTCCATTCAAAATGGCTGCCACTGTTGTTGATAACGTAATAGTTTATAATGATGGCGGGGTTACACATGGTACAGCTTTTGCAAATTTTTTACTAGTCTTATCTAATCTTTGTATCAGAAGTAGTAGGAGTAAACTAATGCTGCGTTCACACATACACATGATTTGATCGTTAGTATAAGGTCCTTAGTAGGCGTTTCTTACTACTGGTTGCCATAGCAACAACGTTTATCAGTGGGTTGCCGAATCTGGCATTCCACTTGACAACAAAACAGTTTTCCTGTCGCTGAAATAGAATCATTCTGAAGGGAGATTTGGTGTTTGTGTATAAAATTCAGAAAATATCTGGATCATATCATCCATAATCCTCTTTGCCAGGGATCACGTTCACTCTACTGTCTTCACTCTCATTGGTAGTCGAGTCGAAACTGAAACCTTTCCGCAATGCTGGACACACCCACATCTAGTCGCCAACGGTTACTGTCAATCACATCTTTGGAAGCCGGCAGCTCTTATTGTAAATGAACGATCGCTGTATGCTTTATCGCTGTATGTGTGAATGTAGCATAAGTGGGATGTGCTTAGCGGTCAAGGTGTTGGACTACTGATTGAAAGGTTGTGAGTTTGAACCCCAGAACCACCAAGCTGCCACTGTTGGTCCCCTGAGCAAGGCCCTTAACCCTTATATGTAGGAAAAATAAGACGGATTGTAAGTCTCTCTGAATAAGGGCGTCTGCCAAATGCCAGGAATGTCCATCCAATGTCTATACCGGCTTTATTCCTAATTAGGGTCACGGGGGTCTGCTGGAGCCTATCCCAGCGCACATTGGGTGAAAGGCAGGGGTACACCCTGGACAGATCACCAGTCCATCATATATAGACAGACAAACTCACACTCACTACGCCAGAAATGTAAATAAGTGAAATAGCCTATAATACAGAGAACATTTCCACATGCGTCATATAGGAATGAATAAGCTTTTTAAAATGATTTCTATCCCCAGACTGTCAGCATTATCAATTTCACATTTGTACAGTTGATTTTATCTATGGTCACTGTTAAGTCCATCTGGTACATCCATCTGCTACGTCTAGACAGAAACATGTTGCACGTTTTTTTTACGTATTTGCATTGAGTTACATGTTCATATTTCGCATTAGAGCGCTGTTCCTTCACTGCTGTACTGACCTGGGGTGCAGTCGGTCCTCCTGGACTCCTGTACTGCTAAAATCATCCAACTGCCAGGAATGCAGTGACAGTTTCCTGGTTTGTCTTCAGCATTTGAAAATCATTGACTGCTTCGACCTCTGTTTGACCGAACAAATATCACGACCGTGAGTGGAGTTTTGTCTCAATGATAAGGGGGCAGAAACAGGCCGGCTTGTGGCCTTTGGAAATTCAGACTCTGCTCTGCGGGAACCTGGCCACATATTGATTTTTTTTTTTTTTTAAATGACTGGATGACTAATTTTCCTCATGGCCGTGGTTTGTTTTCATGCTATTGACTGTTTCAGGCAGAGCCTATTAGGTCTGTTTCTCCTCCAGACCTGGTGTGTGTGTGTGTGAGTGTGTGTATGTGTGTGTGCCTGCATTGGTGGGTGTGTGGTAGGTGGTAATGTGTAGGCTGCTAGAATCAAAATGACTTTTCAAATACCACGGCTTTTTGTGTGTGTGTGTGTGTGTGTGTGTGTGTGTGTGTGGGCATGCTTTATATTTTAGTAGGGACCAAATTTCCCAGCAAGTATAGGAATATCAGACTGGGGCTTAATACTTTTTGTTTTAACCGAAAAGGTTTCGGATTGCTTGTTTATGGTTAGGGTTAGATTTTGGTGTAGCATTAATTGACCGCATTATTAATTCAATAGAAGGTCCACACAAGGATAGAAAGACAAATTTTTGTGTGTGTGTGTGTGTGTGTTTACGGGTCACAGAAGCACCGAATGACCTCGGGTCACAGAGGAGAAAGGAAATTGCTATAGAGGGACTGTGAGCTGTAAATAATGAGACAAAGGAGTAATTTGACGGTGACTTCCTGTGTGAATCGTGCCCGGGGGAGCAATTGACTCCTCCTCCTTCGTAGCATGTTCTTCAGTCTAATCTGTCACACACCACAGTATGGCAAAAATGAGCGTCCAGCAAGAGCCGGGTAGGCATGACGGGTGAAATAGACAGGCAGTTACAGTGGGCATTTGCAAAAATGAGAACTGGAAGAAAAATTTAAGTGTTTCTTTTTGAAGACCTGGCAACCTCATGTCATATTTTCTTCTATATATTTTTGATTATAGTCTTTACTAGATTGGTCCTCATAGCCTCTGTAAGATCTCTGCATCCCTGAATGGGAGAGAAATGGTTAACGTGTGTGAGTGTGCGTGTCTGTGTGTGTTTGTGTGTGTTTGTGTGTGTGTGTGTGTTAGAGAGAGAGACAGAGGGGCTAATATTTGTTTTAGGCACATATGGAGGCTCTCTTTCCAAATATAGCCCTGGCTATGAAACCTATTTAGCAGGCGTGTGGAACATCTGTCTCTGGCCACTGTCAATTATATTTATTCATTAGGTTCTGGTTCATAGCTGTCAGCTGGCATCAGCAGCAGCAGCAGAAAAGTGCCGCAGGTCATGCTGGGAGTAACGGCCTCCTGACAGGTGCTGTGAATCTTAACACCCTCGCTGTTTACGGTTGCTGTACATAAACCTAACGAGATTTTAACACCAGCGAGATCTCGAATGGTGCCAGATTTCTATCTATTTATCCATTTTACCTATACAGAGTCCAGGAGTCTTTCCCAGGGGACACAGGGGTCAAGGTGTGGGACATCCTGGACAGGGTGCCAGCCCATCACAGGGCACAAACACACACACACACACACACACAAACACACACACACACACACACACACACACACTTGCATATTCACTGAATCATCAATCATTTGAATATAAGATGTTACACGAAGAAAGAAGATTTTCCGAAAACAATAGTGACAATAGTGATTGGTCATTGGGAATACTGGTGATACGTGATAGGTCATTGAGGAATACTGGTGATGAGTGATTAGCCATTGGGAAAACTGGTGATGAGTGATTGGTCATTAGGAAAACTAGTGATGAGTGATTGGTCACTGGGAATACTGGTGATGAGTGATTGGTCATTGGGAATACTGGTGATGAGTGATTGGTTATTGGGAATATTGGTGATGAGTGACTGGTCATTGGGAATATTGGTGATGAGTGACTGGTCATTGGGAAAACTGGTGATGAGTGATTGGTCATTGGGAAAACTGGTGATGAGTGATTGGTCATTGGGAAAACTGGTGATGAGTGATTGGTCATTGAGGAATACTGGTGATCACTGATTACTGGCAATCAGTAAATGGTCTTTGGAAATAATAGTGAAGAGTCAGTTAATAGTCAGTGGGAATAATGGTGATTAGTAATTGGTTGTTGGGGAATAATGATCAGAGACTGTTCGAGAATAGTGTTTGTTGGAAAATGTTGTTGATCAGTGATTGGGTGTTAGGGAACATTTGTGATCAGTGATTGGTTACTGGGGAAAATGGTGATCAGTAATGGGTTACTGGGAAAAATGGGGATCAGTGATTGGTAGTTGGGAACAATGATGATTAGTGACTGGTTACTGGAGAAAAAAGGTAATCAGTGATTGGTTATTAGGAACACTGGTAATCAGTGATTGTTAATTGGGATAAATGGTTATAAATGATTGGTTGTTGTGAACTGTGGTGATCAGTGATTGGTTACTGGGAAAAAAGGTAATCAATGATGGGTTGTTGGGAACAATGATCAGTGATCAGTGATTGTTTTTTGGGAAAATGTTGATCAGTAACAGGTTACTGGGAACAACGGTGATCAGTGATTGGTCCTAAGAAACCAGGGTGATTGGTAATCGGTCATTGGGGAAAAAAGTAATCAGTGATGTGTTATTGGGAATAATGGTGTTCAGTGATTGGTTGCTGAAAAACAGTGGTACTCAGTGATTGGATTTAGAGAACCTGTGGTGTTCAGCTGTTGGTTGTTGAGAGCAACAGCAGGCTGAAATGAGATTTTCTGCACAATCATCAGCAATTAATAAGTGCACTAATGTGATTTCTATCTGAATGACTTTCTTGCTGAGGTGAAATCATATGCAGCATTCATGGCCAAAACCCTAGCGCATGGTGTGAGGTGTAGTGTTTTACACCATTGTAACACACCCACACACTCCTTTGCAATAAGCTTGACTGTTTGACTTCTTTTTTCTGCAGAGAGATGCCCGTCTGTGTTTGATATTAAAGTCGAAGCCCTTCATTTGCAGCCACCTGATGCTGTCTGGCCTTCTGGGCTTGAGCAGGTCTCTCACAGCGAGCAGCGATACACTTTTACACTAATGCATGCAATTAGGTGACTCATGTCTTACTAAACCTGGTGGTATTGTTCCTCGTGCTTTAGTTTTGAAGGTCTGTGTGATTTAACAACCATGAATCATAATCCCAGTGGCTGGAGAAATCAAATTTCACAAAATGAGCTTTAATTTGATTGGATTGTGGCTCAAACTGTTCTTTCTTCAGGTTCGTCAAGAATGTTTTTGGGGTAATAACTTGTGAGGTTTCTCAATAATGTGATCTTTTCTACTTCTCATTATAAGTATTCACGCCTCTTGAACTTGTACAAAATGGCCATGACATTAGTAGTGTAAGGAAAAATTCATCATTATTCACTCCTATCGATTTGAAATCAATATGAGGAGCATCCACCATACCACCACACCAAGTACTATTTGTATCAGAACTAATTAACGAACAGAGGTAAACAACTACACAATGGTAACTTTTGTGTGTATTTGTGTGTGTAGATTCATAATCCCATTATGTCCATTTTAGTTCCAACTGTTCTACAGACTGGTGAAAGGTTCAATGGGTGAATACTTATACAAGGCATTATATTAATTATAACAGCTTTGTCATGAAATACATTAACACAATATTTTGCTTGGCCAAATTTTGTATAAATCTAGACCTAAAACATTGTGCAAACCCAAAAAGACTGGGTTTTATTGACCATTTGTTGCTCATTAACCCGAGGGTAAAATTTTGACTCACAAACTAGGCACTAAGACCTGACTGTCCAGCCTCTGATAGCCAGATTGGTGATTATCCTCAAGATGCTGCAGTGTGAGCCTCATAAAGAGTTCTTTTTGTTTCTGCCAAGTAGAAAATTGCAAAAGAGATCCACATTGGTGTCGTAAAACGCCACAGACCAGATGGAGTTGGATGCTTTTGCTTTGATTCACTATTCAGAGGCCTCGAGATTTGAGCTTTGGTCAAACCTGCATTGGAAGGTTCTCTGTTTAAAGATTAAAATGTAATTTTTAAAAGAATTACTAAAGCTGGTTTTAGACTCAGCTATTTTTAAAGGTCTTAAGAGTATTACTTGTTCAAAGATGATCCTAAAAAAATCTTCCAGAACAGACTGCATGATAACGTCTTCTCAGTGATAAATTAATGGCGAGAAATACTACAATAGATTTCTCCAGTTTTTAGGCTGCTAATTTAGAGATATACTCTCTAAAATTGTAAAATTTTGTCCAGCAGAATTATTATTATTATTTTTTGCTGTGTTTCAACGTCTCTTACTCTTACCTGGTAATGTATTTAATTATTCTTCTGATACAATCTCACATGTTTTACCTTTATTTTGGTACCAGAATTATTCAAATACACGTTGTAGTTTTTATGAGATACAGTGGATCCTCTGCAAACGAATGTCCTCCCTTACGAATTTTCACCTCAAGAATTAAAGTTTTGCATCGGCATACGAAGCATTTCCGGCATACGTAAAGCTGCATGTAAAGTCGCGCGTACGTCCGGGAGCCGTTCAAAACTTGTTCGCGTCAGTGGAAAGCCTAGCGAAGCCAACAGAAACGAGTACAAATTTTTATTCAGTCAGTGAAAGCTGTTTGGAAAGCGTGAACCCACGATACCAACGTTGCCTGTGGCATGTGTTTAAAAGCTAGGTGATTTTTCGGGCGTTTTTTTATTGACAGATTGGTGGCATAGGTGGATTGTTCTATTTTTAGCCCAAGCTTGGTGGCACGACTTCCTGTGAGGACCCTTGACATGGAGTGCTTGGCTTGGGTCAGTTCTTTGTAAGCTGCCATACAGTTTACATACGCTTCGTATTGGGAATATTGGTCATGTTTTTGGGTGGCTGGAACGGATTATCTGCGTTTTACATTATTTCTTATGGGAAAAATACAAATGTTCCCCTTAAGAACTCCAATCATTTGAAGTAAGGACTAAGGTTCCACCGTGTACTCATCGTACTCAAATTGAGCATGCAAGAGGCTCAAAAATAGAAAAGGATAAACAATCAACATATATAACAGTAGACCTGGAATTAAAGAAAATGACTGTTCTTATTACATCATCATAAAGCATGATCGTGTAGAAAATAAGTCTGCACCGAAAGAGAAACATTCTTCAAGCAATCTTTAAAGTGGGCTTACAGTAATAAAAATATTATTTAATTAGAAAACCTCAAGAAAATCAAGTGTTTTTGCCCTGAAACAGTCACAAAAAAAGAACTCCTAGAGGAACTGAAATAGTCTAACAGTCTTAAACAATATTTTATGTCAGGCGTTTTTTTAAAAATGCTTTCGCAGGAACGTTGTATCCCTGGAGTTTTATTATGAAGCTGCAGACATGAGAAATTCATTTGTCATCCATCACCTTAAAACAAAAAGCTTTCAAGCTCTGAAACAAAAACATGTCAGTGTTACTGACTTCTAATAGCCAAGGACTCCTCTCACGCAGTGATGTCTTTAGTCTTTTAACATGACAGGTTTATTAATGCTGGAGTACGTTCAAATACCAGAGCGAGAATATAATCATTGATTTAGGATTTAGAGGAAATTGATATGCAGGAAGAAGTAGGTCAGTGAAGTAGGTCAGTATTGGAACGCAGACTTTATTTTGAACTGGAGGTATCTGTAATATTTTTCATTATAATATAATATAATATAACATAACATAACATAACATAACATAACATAACATAACATAACATAACATAACATAATATAATTAGATTTTTTTTAAAAAAAGAATGTTATTAAGTATTTTTTAAATATTATTATTTCTTTTTTTTATTTATTGCATTTATTTTTAGGTGCTTTCATACCCAAAAATCTGTTTTCTGAGTCCGAATCAGACTGAAATTGAACTTTTAGTTTGTGTGCTTTTTGAATAGACATGTAATTAAAGTCAAAACAAAGAAAAATTTTAGCCTAGCAGAATTTGGGACTGAAAATGCACACTTTATCCTTTAACAGACATTTTCAATCAGTATAAGCAAATGATCTATTTTATCGCAAGAGAATATAAAATGAGTCTGTTGGCTTTCACGTGTTTTAGACGTGTGTTTTTCCCTCTGTTGGATAACCTTACGCAGAATTTTAGTGGTTGAAGATAAACACCTTTAGATTTGAGCTGCTTTTTAAATGAACAAGCAAAAAGGGGTTTGATATCAGCGTTTACTTTGAAGATAGAAACATTTGTTTGAAAGAAAAACTGGCTGTTTTGTGTTTTAGAACTTCTCTATGAATATTTTGCCCCTAGTAGGCTAGAGAGAAACAGAAATACAGTATTACCTCGCAGATCCACATCTCACGATTCGCGGCTTCACTGATCTGCGAAATTTGCCTTCATGAATTTTTCGCAGACCTGCGAAATCCTCGCAAAATCCTGCAAAAGTGTTCACGGCTAATTTGGTGGCCATTTATACATTTTCATGCTTTTTAATGCGAAATTATTAAGAAAAATTTAGTTTGTTAATTTAGTGATACAAATATAAAAGTAAAATCTACAAAATATCAATATAAATAAAATATTAATGTTATATTAATAACATTGAACGTCGCCGATATCACGTATGTACAATACAGCCATTACGACACGCTATTGGCTGGAAGGGATGGAAGTAGCCAATCACAGAGCTAGTTTTACCTAGCTGCTGATTGGCTGGTAGCTACGATGCTTTGTATGTGTGATGTCGCGGTTCATCTCCCCGCCCCTTGTGCTCGGTTCAGCATGCGTGTATATTCTGTGAATAAGTGATCTCGGTGATTTTTTTCCCTTGGTTTTTATACAGGCGATACTGTACTGTATTTTTACGTCAAACATTTATTTCTTTTTAAGGGTAATCTATTAAGCTAAATGAAATTAAAGTGTTTTGGGAGCATGACTGGAGTCATATTTAGGGTTTAAACTCTAACAATAAGCATTTATAGTACAGTATTAGCATTTTTAGTGACTCCATCGAACATCCGCGAAAACACTACAAATTCTTAAAGTCCTGAGTTTCTACCTTCATATGAGCTTCATATTAAACACCACTGTGCATTGGGACATGATAAAGACATTCAATGCTGAACACTGACACAATAAAACAGGAGCAAATTCCATTTTCGGGGGGCTCTGGGAAAAAGAGTTAAATCATTTTGTGCAGCAAGGTTTGGATTCATATGGACTTGAAAATACAAATCAAGCAGAAATGCTGTTTAATTTCCTAGATCTCCAGAAACCTGTGCCATATTCAGTATAGTCAGATTTAGCATCACGGCATCTTTACTATCTAAATGCGAGGCCAGACGTCAGGGTGCGATACGGAGGGTGTTGGTTTCTCTACCGTCTGAGCGCGAGACTACATGCCGGAGTGTTGATTGATGAAGATGCAAATGCCACAGTCGGTGGTCTTTCCCTTTTTTTTCACAAGACAACAAGAACGTCAGCGTGGTGTAATTGGATTTGTGTCACCACGCACACTTCGGGGGCCGCTCTGCAAAACGCTGCGTATAAAACCCAGAGGGAGAGAGAGGAATGAGAGGTGACAGCGCATCACTCTCTGCTTGCCTGCTATCTGTCATTACAGGCCACTGCAGGCTTAATGACATTTTCCTCTCAGACTGAGGCAGAGTTGCTCCTGCGGGGAAAATAATTCCCTGTTTCCCTGGGCAACTAGATTACATGAGCAAAGTGAGCTAGCTGAGCGTGGAAGGGCACGCACGGTGTAACGCTTTCACCTGGATATGTGCTGATATTAGATTTTATTCTCACAACCGCTTGAAAGGTTCAGCGCCGTTACGGAGAGCATTTCTGTCCAGCACGATTTGTAAACTCTCCAGAATTCTCGTCTGATAAACACGATGATTGGATTAGTTTAACTGAGCAGGATACGCGCAATTAAATTTAGAAATCCGCCCAAGTCTTTCGTGTAGCATTATGAATCAGACAGATTTCAGACCATGTCTTCTAAATGGACCACAAGGACAATGATGACACTGTAGCTCTCTGTAGGCCAAAAAAAATGGAATTTTGCTCCTGTTTTATGTTGAATGTCCCACTCCACAGTGGTGCTAAATATGACGCTCATAAGAAAGTAGACACTCAGGACTTTAAGAATTTGTAGTGTTTTATAAGTATTTCTGTTTTTATCCATCCAACTTGGGGCAACATATTTTTTTTTTTTAGAAACGTTTTAAAGAAACAAAAACGTCGGTATTTATTCCATACAAATGTGGAAAATCTCAAGAGTATATGGGGATATCAAACCTATTTCTCCACTCTGAGTGTTCATAAGCAACTAAAATTGGTGTGGAAGTCTGAGGTGTACAGTTTATGACATATAATGACTGTGTTTCAAATGGAATGGATGCTCAGGTTCGGCGTATGTAAATAAAACGCATTGCGATAATATTGCGACCAGTTATGAGTAATTAAAATTAGACAGCATAGAAACGTTAGCCCCTTGTGTAATTGGCTGGTATTTGTTCTCAGTTGGTAAACTTCTGTAGCACCATAAACACAAAAGGGATAAACTGGCAACGTATATGAAAAGACTGAGAATAACGTAGGATGTGAATCAAGGGAAAAATAACAAGTGTAGCAGCGAGCAGGAGGCAGCCGCAGGTAACTCGGTCCATGTTGTGTGGGCCGTCTGCTGTAATGAGACTCGGATTGAGCTCAAGCCTCCTCCCTATTGTCTGCTGGAGAGAGAGAGAGAGAGAGAGATGGCCAAGCCAAACTGAGAAGCATGAAGAGAAGGGCGGAGATAGATGACAAAGGACAGGAGAAGAGAGTAGGTGGATGGAAGATAGCAGATGGGGAAGAGAGGACCGGAGAAGCATTCAGCACTTGTATTCTCTCTCTTTCTATCCGTCGTGCTCTCACTGAAGATTTTCTGCTATATTTCATCATCAAGTCCATAGGGCACTCAAGTGAACATGGGAGAGATCACTTCCCAGCTTTTACATCAGCAAGGTGCTGGGGCTTGTAGTGACGTTATATGGCATTAAGAGAGCACTTCTGAACTTGGAATATTTCCAAACCCAGATTTTATGCTAGAATCAATAGCCAGTGATGTGACTGATTATTTATCATCATATTAATAATGTTGGTGTGTTTTGTATTTCTGCCTTTTTCTGCTTCAAATCTCACAGTTTAAATATTTTTGGATTTGTAATATTTGCGTATTTAAAAAGCCAAATAATATATATTACGTACATATAATTCCTAAAGTCTATTGTCGATCACAACTTATGTCATAATGTATATAAATATATATATATAAATAATTTGACCTTTAAATCGATACAGCTAATTTAATTTCTACAGCTAATTCCATTTAATTTAATGTTATATTATTTAAAATGATCAAATATTATTTAATATGACTTTTATACATTTTATTTCATTTTATTTTATTTTACTTTTTAAATTCCGTTTTTAAAGAATTTTTATTTTGGGTCTCTTTTTATAACATGGACAATTGTATTTCCATGCACCGTATTTCTTATGGATATTATTCTAAAATTTTTAATTCACTGATTTAAAGCATAGCAAGTAAATTTCTGTTCTGCTTTAAGTACAGTAGACGACATGAAATTAGCAAAAAAAATCAATAACATCAATAACAACTCAATGTGTATTCCATAAAAAATAGAATTTCACTACCTACTATATATTTAATGTGATCTGGATCACAAGTGATCTGGATGCTCTGGATGCTTTAAACACTTCTGCTCAAAAAATCCTGCCATAAACTACACGCAATGTGAAAAATCTGAATAAGGAACCCGGAAAATCCTTCCTGTGTAACCCAACTCTGAATACGAGGAACTTTTATCAACAAGGTGTACATGGTGAATGTTTACATGGAGCCCAGGCAGCCTAAGAAATATGAAATCAAGCTAAATATCACTCCAGAGCCATTAATGTTCCATGTTTATGAAGGTGACTCTGTGGGACCTGTCATTGTTCAGGGAATTCAAATGTAAATAAAACATGAACGCATAAACGTTTCAGTAAAAGTAGTAGATGATTCGTCAAATAGCTTTGTACTTTCCTAAATCTTCTGTTCTTACAGTTTTTATATCCACTCACAACATATCTCTCACATCACTCCTGATCCTTGAATGGAATAGAAATGAACAGAGGATAAAGAGAGAAACTGACAATAGTATCTGTAATATGAACCGAATGTGAACCTGCTGTGGTTAAAAAAAAAGAAACCCTCTCCAAGGAAAAAACTGCCTTTTTAACAGCTACATCAGTACTTTCTTGCCATAGGGTAAATATTACATTTGATAAATATATCTTTTTCCCAGATGAAGTGTTCTTTTTTTAACTGATATTCAATGTTGGTTCAAGGAATACGCTGTGCCTTGGTGTCTACTCTCAGAAATACTAATCTTTATGGTACAGATGTTATTTTCTGTAATTTGTTCATTGTCTAGGATTCACAATAGTGAAAGGTATAAAGAGGTCATTGAGCAGGGTTACTGGTGGCTCAGTGGTAGGTTTCTCACCTACCATGTGGAAAGCAGGAGTTTGATTCCCAGCCATTGCCCAAACCCCAGCCACTGGATGCAGTGCCGGTACCAAGTCCGGATAAATTGGGAGGGTTGTGTCCGGACGGGCGTCCGGTGTAAAACCTGTACCAAGTTCTTGTACAGACCAGTTGGTCAGCTGTGGTGACCCCTCACACATGTAGGGAGCAGCCGAAAGATCAACATTGAGTCATTGAGGTCATTGAGTTCATTGAGGTCATTGAGTTTCTGCCAGACCTGGATGTTTGACCTTGCTTCATGTTCAGATCATGCAGCATTTCCATTTGTTCGCGTTGCCCATTAGGTTTTCTTTTTGTTTTGTGGTCATCTTTACATCTCTACATGTCCCAAATAATGAGAGGATGCAAATGATGCTGTAGAACAAGTCTAATAAGCAACAAAAGTGACTTATGAAAAGTGGTATACCTCAAGGCTGTAGTTTAGGTGACAATAAACACAATGGGAAAAACTGGCTGTTCGAACATTAATTTATCTCTTGGTCTGTACTAGTCTGAGATGATCATTGTTTAGTAAGAATTGTAATTAATTACGATTAATAGCATCAATTATAAAAGCATAAAAGCATAAAGCATTAATAGTATTGCTCGTGATAGCGGTGCTGAAAGGGTACAAGGTGGCAAATTGAAAACAGATCCATGAGAGACTCGTACTGAAAAACACGAGGATTATCAGTGATAACGCTGTCATTTGCCCTAATTGCTATTCTCATTTAAGCGTGTTGACTCGTGGCTGAGATTTAATTGAGGTTTGTAGTGTTATACAGCACAGCTTAGTGGAATGTGAGCTGTAACTAAATCAATTTGATCACTAATTCATGCATTTAGTGCCAAATGATACTTCTGTGTTTGTTTGG
This sequence comes from Hemibagrus wyckioides, assembly GCF_019097595.1. Classification (NCBI taxonomy): domain Eukaryota; kingdom Metazoa; phylum Chordata; class Actinopteri; order Siluriformes; family Bagridae; genus Hemibagrus; species Hemibagrus wyckioides. The sequence continues at coordinate 5,062,659 of NC_080729.1, forward strand.
GGATGTTAGAAAACCAAACTACCATTTCAGTTGAGTTACTGGCTCCAGAATGGCTGAAATTTTTGTCTTGTCACGGCAAAGCAGTTACACATACCTGAACTAACATTTTTATTAGTAAAGTATGGTCAAGGTTGGCGTTCACAGTGAGACACCTCTTTTGTATGAATATATAATATTTCCAGTATGAAATATCCCATATATCTGATTTAACTGGTAGCCATTGAAGTGCAATGAGCCAAAGACATTTTAGCCGAGCACAGGATTAAACCGAGGGAAGATTAGCATTCCTTGAAGCTTAGGCTTGTAAATTTATTGCTAAGCTCTTCCTCTATTGATAAATGGCTTCAAATTCTCATTAACATTAGATTAGGATCTGTAAAGGGAAGACATATCTACAGCTCTTGGAACACATATTGACTACTTAAAATCCTCAGGAAGGATTGTAAAGGTCTGTAAATGAGCTAATATTGGCTATTTGTCTTCACTTCATTCTGTACAATACCTTGTAAGCTTGTTGGTTTCTAATTTTCAGCTTGATTTATTTCAGTAGCATTTGCACAGTTTTATGTAAACATTCTGTCTGAAAAATGACATTATTGTAATTTTAATATGAATATCTTTCCATGGTAATTTAATTCAGTGCAGTGTTTTCTCCTTTATTTATCTTTTTTAAATAAAGTTAACCCTCGTCCTGCCTGCGTAATGAAGCATGATGAAGAAAATTCTTCATTTATCATGAAACTGACTTCATCACTTAGCTACAAACGAATCACCACATAAATTTCACCATGTTGTGAATAATGTTTGATCACGTGAAAGAAATAATGTGGAAATGAAAACCTATGTAAAACCACGGGACCTCGGTGTGAAAATAAATGAATCCTGGAAAAAGCGTGCAAAAGAAAAAGAAAAGAAACCAAAAAGAAAACCAACACACCTGTATCATGCTATTATGGACTTGACTTTTCCAACAGAAATCATAATACTTATTCTTCTGCAGCATGATATTTTTACGACTCAATTGTCCAGAGAACGGAATTAGATATTCTGAAAAGAGCACAGGTTATCAAAGAAAAAAAGGTTTTGTGCTCGTCGCTCTCGCTGGGTCTTGATTGAATAACAGGCTGCTAATAACTTGACCTGCTGTGCTAATCAATGCAGAGCACGGCTGTAATGACTCACGGTCCACAACTTTTCATGAATAGAGCTAACTGCTGCTCATTTCATCATCTTCTTCTGTGTGGAGCACAAATGAGAAATTTAGAACCAAAACGAAGTGGGTATTTGTGCGGTGAATGGTGTTATAAGACTAGAGATTTAAACAGAAATCTTCTTAAAAGTGGGAAAAGGTTAATCGCAGATGTACACTATATTGCCAAAAGTATTCGCTCACCTGCCTTGACTCGCATATGAACTTAAGTGACATCCCATTCCTAATCCATAGGGTTCAATATGACATCGGTCCACCCTTTGCAGCTATAACAGCTTCAACTCTTCTGGGAAGGCTGTCCACAAGGTTTAGGAGTGTGTTTATGGGAATTTTTGACCATTCTTCCAGAAGCGCATTTGTGAGGTCACACACTGATGTTGGACGAGAAGGCCTGGCTCTCAGTCTCCGCTCTAATTCATCCCAAAGGTGTTCTATCAGGTTGAGGTCAGGACTCTGTGCAGGCCAGTCAAGTTCATCCACACCAGACTCTGTCATCCATGTCTTTATGGACCTTGCTTTGTGCACTGGTGCACAGTCATGTTGGAAGAGGAAGGGGCCAGCTCCAAACTGTTCCCACAAAGTTGGGAGCATGGAATTGTCCAAAATGTCTTGGTATGCTGAAGCATTCAGAGTTCCTTTCACTGGAACTAAGGGGCCAAGCCCAGCTCCTGAAAAACAACCCCACACCATAATCCCCCCCCACCAAACTTTACACTTGGCACAATGCAGTCAGACAAGTACTGTTCTCCTGGCAACCGCCAAACCCAGACTCGTCCATCAGATTGCCAGATGGAGAAGCGCGATTCGTCACTCCAGAGAACGCGTCTCCACTGCTCTAGAGTCCAGTGGCGGCGTGCTTTACACCACTGCATCCGACGCTTTGCATTGCACTTGGTGATGTATGGCTTGGATGCAGCTGCTCGGCCATGGAAACCCATTCCATGAAGCTCTCTGCGCACTGTTCTTGAGCTAATCTGAAGGCCACATGAAGTTTGGAGGTCTGTAGTGATCGACTCTACAGAAAGTTGGCGACCTCTTCGCACTATGCGCCTCAGCATCCGCTGACCCCGCTCCGTCAGTTTACGTGGTCTACCACTTCGTGGCTGAGTTGCTGTCGTTCCCAAACACTTCCATGTTCTTATAATACAGCTGACAGTTGACTGTGGAATATTTAGGAGCGAGGAAATTTCACGACTGGATTTGTTGCACAGGTGGCATCCTATCACAGTTCCACGCTGGAATTCACTGAGCTCCTGAGAGCGACCCATTCTTTCACAAATGTTTGTAAAAACAGTCTGCATGCCTAGGTGCTTGATTTTATACACCTGTGGCCATGGAAGTGATTGGAACACCTGATTCTGATTATTTGGATGGGTGAGCGAATACTTTTGGCAATATAGTGTATGTGGAAGTTGAATCACGTCATCTGGACTTCTCTCTTGTTAGGCTGACCTAATAGGTCAGGTTGATATGTCACCTGGATGACTTAATCACAGATGCTTACTTCAGTAATAAAGTCACCACTTTATACACCAGTCTCCCACAATCCAGCCCTAAAAGGACATGAACTCAAATGTAATCAAGTCATTGTGACTGTCTGAAGTTTTCCGTAGTTGTACTAAATGAAGATGTGAGCAGCAGCAACACATGTCTATTTGTTTTGCTGAGACAGAATGACATTTACAATGCCTCAAACGAAATTAAATTGAAAAGCTATCTCGCGTTAATCAACTACTAGACACTGACTTTTTCGAGTAATAGGCAGTTGAGTTCAGCATACTTTAATCATCGATCTTACAGTCTAGCAGCACACTTTGAGCCATTTAAGATGTTCAGCTGTTTGCAATACAGATAGTTGGCTTTCAGTCACCACATGCAGAAGAGCTGATGTTGTTAATCAGGGTTGCCATTTTTCAGAAAACTCAAAATCCACAAAAAGCAAAAATAAAATCATTTGAAACATCGTGGTCCACATGCATTTCTGACGTACAGACATTATGCACTCCATAAACTCCCTCGAGTTCTCCCAGACTTTGCAACAAATATATCATATATGTCATAAAGTAGAAATGGTTCTTTACATAGTGTCTGAACTCAAACTTTGTCTTGTTTGTGTACATTTATTAGGTTTATTATAGCGAAGGAAAAGCATTGAACATGACAGTCAATAAAAGGGTTGCCAGGTTCATATATGTAGATATATATTTTTTTACACAAAATTAGCTGATTTTTCGTGGTAATTGTCTCTAAAACAACAACAAAAATTAGGTTTTTTTTTTTAATCAGCTAAATTTGTGTTTAAAAAAATATGAACCTGGCAACCCTTTTATTGATTGTCATGTTCAGTGCTTCCCCTGACTGCAAATGCTCACAGAGGGCCTTTAATAGTGCTTGTTGCAGTTCCCATTTTGACCACTAGGTGTAACAAAAATAATTAAGTAAAGGTGACATGGAGTGAGAGTTTCAAACCTCTTTCCCTTGAGACCTACAAATAGCGAAAGAAATGTATTTCATAACTGGAGTTCATAAATAAACTGGCTATAAATAGCACGACTAATTAATCTGTAGAGAAATAAATCCCACACTGTAATGTCATAACTTGTGTATAAAGAACCCGGGAAGCTCTTTTACATTGACATTAGAGGCTAATGTTAATTGGATGTTATTTGTCTCTCAGGGTAAGGACACTGAAGAGGAGGAGGAGGTGGCAGTGGGCATGGAGAAAGGCTTCATGGATGAGTTCTTTGAACAGGTACACTTTCATGATTTATAATGTTTTCTTATCTGCACCACATTGATCTGGTTCCTGGAATTTAAAATGAGACCATCCTCAAAGTCATCTGAGACACACACACACACACACACACACACACACACACGCACACACACATACAGGTTATATCGTTCAGCATTTGATTAAAAAGATCGGACGGGTCTGTCTCCTTTCATCCGCATCCGAAGCTCAAAATCCCCGCCTGGGATTTCCACCTGAAGAAGATGCTTAACTTTCTCACAGTGGGTTTAAAGAGATTTGTGATGGAATTTCTAAAAGGAAAACGAGCCGGAAGCTGCGATTTCCACTCAGAATCGAGTTTATTCTGAGCTTGAAAATCATTTCTTATTCAGACCGTTTGAAAGGTTAATACCGTTACATCCGAGGCATGCCGACGTTCTCATTTGCCTCCCTGGTTACAAGACATTTACAATCGCATGTATTCATTTGCCAGGCTCTTCTATTCAGAGAGAACTAACAATGGAGGCTGCATTACATCAGAACGTACAGTTAAGAGACCAGCAAATTGAGCTGTGTCTTAAAAGGCGTCCTTAAAAGCGTTGTATTCTTACATTGTACATTGTTGACTCCATTGCATGGCACCTGAATGTTTTGTCCACCTTTTACTAAAAAAACTGAATTGACAAATCAGTCCAAAGGAATACCTGACCAAGAAAATGTAACAGCATTCGCGCAGCTCATCATTCAGCAAAATTCAGACTATGTGTAGGTCTCGATCAGCTTTTTAGCTTCTTAAGTAATGAATCAGTGTATGTACACAAGTTCAGACACTGGTAAAGACCCTGGCTCACTATACTTTGGAACACCGACGACTAAATTTCCAGCGATTTCACCTCAGTCAAAATATTTAAGATACGTCATATACATTTTATACATGATATACAATTTGTTAGCTTTTAATCATCCACGTTTCTGTCTTGGAACTTCAAGCAGGATCGCAGGCGAGCTAGTAGACTTTTTGAGGTGTTTAAACAACTCAAACAAACAATGTAGAACGGCAAATAATCAGGCATTGAAAAACGATGAAGTAAGTAATCATTTGAGAGTTACAACAGCAATAACAAGCTATTTTTGACTAGCGTTTGTCCACAGAGTTCGGTTCGTCCACCATTTTATTCCATTTTGAAAGGCTTCAGAAAAGTTTCCAGTTAGTTAACATGGATGCCCCTTGGTTTTTTTGCAATTGAGAGAGCAAGAGCGAGAGTGAGAGACAGCACTTAAAATGCCTGACTCACTGATCAGCGCCCTGACTACAAAATTAGTGAGCTGATTGAGACGCACCCAATGACCCCCATGAGTAAATCTTTTTTTGGAATGAATCGTTAAAGTGAGCGAGGGTATCAGCTAAGCCTACTTTGAAAGGTCTTTTGCAAATCCTTGGGCAGAATATTAAGACCTGCTTCATAAAAACAAAATCAATATCAAAAAGTTTAACCTGCTGAGCAAGTGGTTCAGCAAAGAATCTGTAAACCCAGCTAGCTATTAAAAATTCAGATAATCAGTAACTGAATTGTGACATCAGATATGTTTTCAAGCTTACCCATTAGCTCACTGTTTTAAATAAGACACTGTAATTTCACAATAATTACAATGGATGTTAATATAATACCATGTATAGTACCAAATTATGTGCAATATGTTAGATCCCTAGCACCTATTTTTGTACTTTGAACATTTCATTTATTTTTCATTTATATTTTTGAATACATTTGTATAGATTATTTAATTTATTTTTCATTTATATTTCATTTATGTATTTTTTTCTCTTGCAATCTGTAGCAGTCTCCGGCAAAAGAATTTCCTTTGGAATGAACAAAGTTCTATCTTATCTTATCTTATCTTATCTTATCTTATCTTATCTTATCTTATCTTATCTTATCTTATCTTATCTTATCTTATCTTATCTTATCTTATCTTATCCCCTTCAGATTAGCATCGTGTAATCTGAACAGACGAGACATTTTCTTTGTTTTGAAGCTGAAACAACGAGACAAAACACGTCAAGTCAACTTTAAAACATTTTGTTTGTTGTTTGTCATGAGTCGTTTTGTTTTGTCTGACTTTTTTCCCCAACAAGCCAACATGCTAATCATCAATCAAACCGAAGACGGTACGTAAAATAAAAAAAATCTACAAAAGTCTGTGAAAACTCAGTCCTTTCTGACCGAATATCTCATGATCTCATTATTCCTGTTCTTAAGATATTACTGTGTTGAATATACAGAAAATAAATGAATACCAAAGTAAAATAATTAAATGTGAATCCAGTCTTTACTGAAGTACAAACGTACAGTACAGTACATTTTTACATTTCTTTTTATTTTTTATGGAGGATGTAAATGCTCTCCAAACGGACTTTTTGTAATAAATGAAGCCAGTCAGTACTGTATCACTGTTATTAATGAGTTCTCCTCAAGTTATAACTCATATTTGACTAAAGGCACAATTCATATACTCAATATGAAAAATGCATTTGACAAGATTCATATTTCAGTAGCAGGAGTCAAAATTACATTTCCATGTAACCATCACGTCGGACCGAACGCATACTGAATGCATTATCATACATGGTAAAAGCCAGTGACATTTTCTGCTAAAATATTAAGTATAAGTATATAGTGCATAGATATATAGTATATAGTATATAAATACAAGTTTTGTAAATACAGTAAGAAAAATTAATCAATATCTTCTGATATTATCGTCTGAGAATCTGACCACACAGTGCTCTTGTGCTATTGATATTGTTATTCACGATAAGTGTAAAAATATCACAACATGATTTAAAGGTTCTGCTCAGACATCTGTATTTTCTTTATAACTCCCATAGCCGTTCATATATTACTACAAATATTGATTCCGGATAAAATCATCCACTGAATCCTTCGCATGTAAAACCCAGCTGCTTCAAGTTTTTCTCCCACAAGCCAGTGTGTGGGTTCTTTCCTTCGTGGACACTATTGATATTACAGTAGTATGATGTTTGGTAGCTTTTAATCCATGTGTAATATTTATATTCTAAAACGAATATATAGACTTCTGTCAATTCTATTTAGTGTAAAGATAACGAGGCAAGTTTTGCATTTTGCAAATAATCTTTTTGTTCAGACTTTTAAATGAAATCAATATGAATAAATTCTACAGTAGAACTGTGAGTTTAATTCGTTCTGGAGGCGAGTTCCTAAGGCGAAAATTTGTATTGTGAAACGAATTTTCTCATAAGAAATAATGTAAATGCAGATAATCCGTTCTAGCCACCAAAAATATGACCGATACGAAGCGTATGTAAACTGTACGGCTGCTTACAAAGAACTGACCCAAGCCAAGCATTCCATGTCAAGGGTCCTCACAGGAAGTCGTGCCACCAAGATTGGACTAAAAATAGAACAGACCGCCCACACCACCAATCTGTGAACAACAAAACGCCTGAAAAATCACCTAGCTTTTGAACGCACACGGAAGGTAATGTTGGTATCGTGGGTTGACTCTTTCGAAACAGCTTTCTCTGACTGGAACAAAGATTCATAAAATTAATAAACTCACTCTTAAACTCATAAACTCTTTATCTCATTAACTTCATGAAAGCGGTGAGGAAAAGACGGATGTTCTTGCTTTTCCCCTATAATTCCATGCCATGAAATGTTTTATTCCTTTTATATTCACTACAGGGATTTTTCTCCTTGATATAAACAAGGGTATTTTTTAAAATAATATTAATAAAATATATCTGCATATCAGTAATAAAATGATATTTCATGTCAGTGGAGTGTTTGGGGCATCTGATGTGTTAGATAATCATATTTGTGCCTGGATCAGATCTCAGTGATACTGACTCAGCTCTCAGCGAAGGTGACTCAGCTCTCAGTGTCCTGCCTTAGTCAGGAGGTTAATGTAGCTGTCATGTGAACACACACTGTTACACACATCAAGCCCACGCTTACATCTGTACTCCTTGCAGTGTTAAAATGTAAGCAGCCACTCTCCACCTGATTGTCATGCGTGATTAGAGACATCAGGTCACACATCTGACTAATCTCAATCACCACCTTTTACTTGTAGTGTTTTACTATTCCATATCATTCACTTTCCATATCGTTATTTTAGGAATATCTCTTACTGTAATGTTGACTGGAGTCCTCTTTGAGTCTAATTTTTGCACATTGTACTGTATCACCTATTATACAGAATCTATACTAGTTGGTGCAATTTTGTGTATTTGGGTTGGGCTTGACCCTTTAGTTCCAGTGAAAGGAACTCTTAATGCTTCAGCTTCATACCAAGACATTTTGGACTTCCCATGCTCCCAACTTTGTGGGAACAGTTTGGTGATGGCCCCTTCCTGTTCCAACATGACTGCACACCAGTGCACAAAGCAAGCTCCATAAAGACATGGATGAGTGAGTTTGATGTGGAGGAACTTGACTGACCTGCACAGAGTCCTGACCTCAACCCCATAGAACACCTTTGGGATGAATTAGAGCGGAGACTGCGAGCCAGACCTTCTTGTCCAACATCAGTGCCTGACCTCACAAATGCGCTTCTAGAGGAATGGTCAAAAATGCCCATAAACACACTCCTAAACCTTGTGGAAAGCCTTCAGAGAAGAGTTGAAGCTGTTATAGCTGCAAAGGGTGGGACAACTCAATATTACATGTAAAGACAGACGTCCCAAAACGTCTGGTAATATAGTGTAAAAATGGTTGAAATGACAATGAAAGCTACTTGACTTGACTTTGTGTGGATAGTGTTAACAGATTTGCCTTGAATCTCTAGGGTTGGGGTTTCGATTTCCACTTCTGCACTCTGTGTGTGTGTGTGTGTGTGTGTGGAGTTTACATGTTATCCCCATGTTTCAGAGATTTCCTTCAGGCACTCTAAATGAAATTAAAGAACAACATTGTACAACTATAGTGCATAAAAAACAGCTTAGCATCTTTACAACCTGTTCTTTTAATATTACTTCAGTTCTAAGTGATTCGATTAATCACCTCCTGCCACTGGACTGGTGAATTTATGCCTGTGTTCAATAATGAAAAACACTTTTCCTTGAATATTTTGTAGCATTTCAGTGGTGTGTAATTTCACAATCCCCAAACTAAATATTGCACTTCCTGGATCACGCCGAACAGAGCGAGAATTAATGTAATGTGTTTTTAATGGGGCTGTTTAATTGGAAGAGTCTGCCACTTCAGCTCATTACATTTCCTGGCAGGTAAACTCTCAGGTGCGGCAAATAAGCTCCTTATCGTGCAGGATTTATTGCTGTTGGGTCAGCTGCCAAACGGAAGAGCTCTCAGCTAATGGAAAAGAGAGTCTGAAAGATAAGATTATGTTTCGATTACAGTGATATTATGATTATATTAGCTTGATTGAGTATATGATGTTGTTTATATTATAGAATAGCGTAGTCAGATTGAAAAGGAACACCGATACGGATGAAGATTACACGGACTGATGTCTTTACACTGTGATACTGATGTACATACTGGGTTGGAAATCCTGCCAGTGAATACTTCGCATTTCACTAAGAACATTCCAGAATTATGTTCCATAACCTATATTTCACCACGGGATTTGGGATTAGTCTTTGCCTTTCCATGGGAAGTGCGTTCCTGGCTGCAGATTCTTCCATCTATCCATTTTCCGTAGAGTTTTTCTGATAACGATCCTAAAACCCTGATGTTGAGATACATTCAATTTTTATCTATCTATCTATCTATCTATCTATCTATCTATCTATCTATCTATCTATCTGTTTGTTTTTTATTGTTTATTGATTTGTTTATCTTTTATTTATTTATTTATTTATTTATGTTTACACTTAAAAAGATACAGGAAATAATGTGAGCTGAAAACATGATGTAAAATAATCCATCTCATCCAAATCCGGCCACTTTCATTTGTTATGGAAGAGAATTCGATATCTTTTCTTTTCTTTCGCCGATATCCAGTCCGTCCATTTTTGTCTGGTATCAGCACGATACCGATTCTGTGTATCACATCAGTGCTGTCTCTAGTAATATACGTGATGCAAGGTGTTTGTTTACTCAGTATATATTATTCACACCCTCACTTTGGGATTTTTCATTATAAGGTTGTCACAGAGCCGCCATCTGTAGCATCTGTCCTTGAGCCCTGCAGCATCTTTACTCAAAGAGACTCTGAAAGGAGGTGTCGGACACACACACACACATTTCCCAGACTGTGTCTGTGTCACCACTGACTGGACCGTACTTGCCAATCATGCACGTCTTACCCAATTTAAGGCTGCCACATTGAGCTTTCATTTATCCATTAAAGAGCACTGTCTGCTTCTGGCGTCATACCAGAGACCGAGAGCGAGATAATGCATGGATGTGAGTGTGTAAGGATTTGTCATCAACGAGGGTCAAAGAGTGCAATTAGACTCCCCACTCATTCAAGAGCCTGTCACTAATTAACAATTCAAGGGCAGATCCGACAGGGTGGCAGACAGCAAACAGACCACACCAGCCTTTTGCCCTTCTGACTCCCTCTCTTCTGCCTCCAGCTGCTATTTTTGAAAAAGAAATTTCAGAAATAGTTTTTTTTTTTCAGTGACAGAGATCAGACAAGGCAAGAGCTAGAGTGCTATTCTTTGTAAAAGGGGTCACTAATTAACGCTCATTTTGTGTTCATTTCCACTGAGAGACAGCAGCTCTCATTGTACCCCGGCGCATTAGTGAGGTAGAGCAATTAGCACGATAGCCGACACAACACGTTTCTAAAAATAAACCACAACTAGCACTGCTTTCAGAACGCTTTACTGTGAATTGCTATCTCAGTCCTTTCCAAGTTTAGTCTTACATTTCATCTGTGATAATGAGGACTTTCAATTTCCATTGCTTATTTCTGTATTTAAATTCGTTTATGGCGCTTCAATCTAACTTAAAGGAGAAGTTCACTTCCAGAACAAAAATCTACAAATCATTTACTCACCCCTTTGTCATCCAAGATGTTCATGTCTTTCTTTCTTCGGTCGTATAGAAATGATGTTTCTTGAGGAAAACCTTTCAGGATTTTTCTCCATATAGTCGACTTCGATGGTGCCCGTGAGATTGACCTTCCAAAATGCAGTTTAAATGCAGCTTCAAAGAGCTCTAAATGATCCCAGCCCAGGAAGGAGGCTCTTATCTGGCCAAACCATGTGTCATTTTCTTAGAAAAATAATAGAATTGTATACTTTTTAACCACAAAAGCTCATCTAGCGCTAGCTGTGGGATGCACGTCCGTGAAGAAGGTCACGCGTGACGTAGGTGGAACTACAGACCCGGTATTTATTAGCGTGGAGATGGAGGACCGCTCCGAAGCTGTTGCGTGTGGAATGACACAAAGTTATATGTACCCTTTTTGTTAGTTAAGAGCATTTGGTTTATTTGCATTTCTTGGTCTTTGCACATTTGCTTTGTAAACACTGGGTCTGTAGCTCCGCCTGCGTGACCTTTCGACGTGATTGCGTAGTATGTAGCGTTGCGGACGCGCACTTTTTAAGCTGCGCGTCCGCAACTTAAAAAGTGCGGACCATCTAGCACAAGCTCTGGGATGCACATCCAAGATGCTAAGTACTACTTAATCATGTCCCAGAGCTAGTACTTAGCACAAGAATCCATAGGTAGAAATATATTGGCACTTTAAGACGACTCTAGAGCAAGAAACTTTTCAGAACAATTTCTCATCTCCAGTATTTTACCTTTACAGTTATTTACTCTGACGTTTACATATTTGGCAGACACTTTTAGCTCAAATGATTTGCGATGAGAGACAGGATACAATCCAAGCAGACGGAAGTTCGAGGTCTTGCTCAAAACCCTCTGGCAGTCATAAGATTTTAAAATGACAACTTTACGATCACTCACTGAGCAACCTGACCACTTTTATGTCTGAGCTTCTGCTTTGTAATATTTTTTGCTCGGTATTCAGGAGCAGCAGAAGAGAAATGGAAATCAGCCGTATCCTAGCAGCACCGTTATTGCCGACGGGATTCACCATGTAATATGTGAAAGAAAAGAGAAAAGAAAGCATAGTTGAGACAGGTCAAGCTTTATATTTCAACCACCACAAGAACGATTAAGCTTTTATGTAATGAAAGTTGACGTGTAGTGTGTGTGTGTGTGTGTGTGTTTGTCGGTGTGTGGCTTTTCTAATCCTAGGTTGGGATTTCTCCTAAGACTCTGAGTGTAGATTAACTCACACCATTCAGTGTCTTATTAGATCAGGACTTTAAGGAGGCACTGGAGTGAAAAGAGGATCGATGAGGAGGGCAGAGGAAGGTCTTCAGCTAGGCTTGGATGTAGGTGTGTGTTTATTAGCTCAAGGGGTATTAAATCATGGCTTCTCAAATTTTCTCCAGCTGTTTAATTGTAAAAGAAAATCTATTGACTTCTTCAATACAGATTTATTTTTTAATGATACAATTTTTTAATGATACAATTATAATACTATTATTTTAATGTTAGGAATATTGAGATAATATAAATGTGACAGTGGCTATTATTCTGGCTATTTATTAGAAGTAGGGTTAATTCCTGAATTTTGCACAAAATAATTTGTCATTTGTTTTTAGATTCAAGACAGATGAAGTCGATTTTGATAATTTGGAAAAAGTAAAAAGCAATACTAACTAAAATAGCCAGCTCAAATACAAACTTTATACAAAGGTTGTGGTTTCACTCAGTATTCTGTGAAGGTTATCATATAAATCTGTATTTATATTTATAACTGTATCTGTTCAGTGCTTTAAATACCTCTATCTCTGCTCAGATTTCAAATGGTGGCGTGGGCGTGGCCTAATCTGGACATATATTTTGAAATACATAAATAAATAAATATGAAACTTCCCACTATGTGCCAAAAATTACTGGCTTAAACCCAGATTTAGAAATTCCAGCACTCTCAGCATGGTGTGAATTCTGGCTCAGTTCTTCAGCCTCATTATTGGTCTGTAGAGTTGTTTTATTTATTATTTTAATCCCACTGTTATTATATTTGTTTGTAATAGTTTGTGATATTTTATCACAGATTGTATATTGAATTTGGTTCATTTCCAAAATTTAAAAAAGCCTAATTGAAATCAATGCGACTACTTACTAAGGATGAACGAATGAATCGATGCATTGTGCAGAGCTGCAAGAAAACTTGAAACCATTTAGAATATCTGATCAAACTATAAAAAATAAACCATAAGTGGTTAATGCTCTGGTTGTTGATTGGAAGATCAGGGTTCAAGCCCCTACAATGCCAAGGTGCTACTGATAGTGTAACCCATCAGTAGCACCTTGGCATTGTAGTGGCTTGAACCCTGATCTTCCAATGCTTATATTAAGAAAAGAATCACTGTATTGTATATAAGTGGGAAAAAGCTAACAAACTAAATCTATTAACAGCTTCATATTGTTCATAGTAACAGTTAATGTATGGTGTAATTGAAGGTTGGGGTTCAAACCCAGGCACCACTAAGCTGTCAATGTTTGGCCCCTGAGCAAGGACCTTAACCATCTCTACTCCAGGAGTACCGTAGAGTTGAGATATGCGAAGAAAGAATTTCACTGTGCTCTGTGATAGACTGGCGACCTGCCCAGGGTGTACCCCTGCCTTTCGCCCAATGTGCGCTGGGATAAGCTCCAGCAGACCCCCGTGACCCTAATTAGGAATAAAGCGGGTATCGACAATGGATGGATGGAATTTCACTGTATGTGTAATGTACATGTTACAAATAAAGGCTTCTTCTTCTAGTTTATTCACACAAAACGGTCGTATGTGACTTGTGGTAGCTTAGTGGTTATGGTGTTGGACTACTCATCTGAAGGTTGTGAGTTTGAATCCCATGTCCTCCAAGCTGCCACTGCTGGACCCGTGAGCAAGACCCTTAACACTTGGTTGAATAAAATGAGCTAAATTCTAAGTTGCTCTGGATAAGGTGTCTGTCAAATGTAAATGGTTCATTTGACTGACTGGTCTGTAGAGATTCCTGACCTCAACCTGATAGAACACCTTTGGGATAAATCAGAGTGGAGACCAGGCCTTCTTGATTAGCTTTTCTTGATCAACTTTTAAAGGTTCTACATACATGACCCCACAATACAGGTAAAAAAGGAGGGCACTCAAACCATAAACCACCCAAAGAACCCTCAATGAAGCTGTTTTCCTGAAGATTGCAGGAACCACCATGCAGGTTTGGAACATACACTATATTGCCAAACGTTTTGGGACACCCTCCAAATCATTGAGTGCAGGTGTTGTTTTTCAGGGGTTGGGCTCGGCCCCTTAGTTCCAGTGAAAGGAACTCTTAATGCTTCAACATACTGAGACAGTTTGGGCAATTTCATGCTCCCAACCTTGTGGGAACAATTTGAGGATGACCCCTTCCTGTTCCAACATGTCTGCACACCAGTGCACAAAGCAAGGTCCATAAAGACATGGAAGAGCGAGTTTGGTGTGGAGGAACTTGACTGCCCTGCACAGAGTCCTGACCTCAACCCGATAAAACATCTTTGGGATGAATCAGAGCAGAGCCAGGCCTTGTTGAGCCAGGTCTTCTCCTCCAACATCGGTACCAGACCTCACAAATGCGCTTCTAGAGGAATGGTCAAAAATTCCCATAGCTGCAAAGGACGGGCCAACTCCATATTACATTCATGTGCATGTAAAAGTAGACATCCCAAAACTTTTGGCAATATATTGTATATAAATCTAGAGCACTGAATTGTGATAGTGTGTTTTTTAAATTTTCTGTTTCAAATGGCACCACGCTGGACCGAAAAGAATGGGAAGGCTGAGAAGGTTGCAAAATTAAACTAGATCTCTACTTCAATAGTATCGGAAACACGGACGTGCCATAGGAAAAAAAATCTAAAGTGGAAACTCATGCAGAAGCTCAAACGTTAAAAATCAAATGATATTCATATGATATCATATCATATGAATATCATATGATGATATTTCATATGATGATATTTCAAAATAAAATGATATTCATTGTAATCAGTTGCATTTGTCACTGTGTACAACTTTGGGAAAGTAAATATGTATCTGGAACATGACCAACATTTCCAGTCGTATTCTTATTCAAAATGCATGTATGTGTGTGTGTGTGTGTGTATGTCTGGTACGCAAATATCGATATCCTACAAACTCATTTACTTAATGACCCATAAAACGCATCTGCATTCTGGAACTATTCAAGGCCTCCGTGGCGCACCTCAGCCTGGTGTTTGATAAACCGGGCTCCCAGCGGAAACAAGCCAATTATCAGCGTATTAAAAATGCAGATGCAGTAGGCAGGCTATTAAGGGCATAATGAGTGATTTTTATATGGCAAAGGAGTAGAATGATGGATGGGGGATGATACTATATGATGCAGGTTTGATTTTACGGCTTTTAAAGAATTATGTAAGATAAATGATATTAGGACCGTGAATATCTTCACTGACACTGACTGAGTAACACACTTTTTCAGAGCAGAAGGACGCCATTCTTAGACTTGGGTGTCACTCTTAGACGTCCATTTTTGTTTCTCAGGTTATCTTCTGTCAGTGATGTCAGTAACTGGGCAATATGTGGCCAGAATTTGAATTTACTGACGTTGCGTAAATGCATTATTTCTCTCAATTCCGCTTGTCTTCGGTTCACGAAGCGAGGAAACTTTTTGATTAACTCCACTTACCTTTAAATGATGAGTAATGTGTCTCCATGACCAGATATTGAACTGATTGCTAGCATTTCTTTCCAGTCCAGATGTCGCTGCCATCCAGCACTCCTTTGGGTCAGCCTTGGCAGCCTGGGTTCTTTCTTTTTTGTGGGTTGTCAAGTTTTTTTTTTTTTTTTATCTCACTACTCCACTACAGCAGGCTCTTTCCATAGAGTGATTCTCTCAGAAATGGCAGCCAGACTGTTTGGCTGTCATACAGCTCATCAAGAACCAGCTTCAGTGTTTCAACCTCTGTAGCAAGCTGCAATCTGTCTGCATCCAGTACTGTCGGCTGGCACCAAATGCAGGTAAGGGGAAAAGGAAAGGAAAGTGTTTTTGCACTTTTTTAGATTCTCAAGCACTCAGTGAAGGTTTGGCCTCTGGTCCATGTCTGGAACCACAGTTTTAGATCCTCTTCATTGACAAATCTTCTCCAGCCATATCTGTCCTGGACAAGCTTTGTCCTGGATTTGATGGATTTCTGATGATGTTGTTAACGTTTCTGTAGCAAGAGTATTTTAGGCAGGGTTTTGCTTGCCCAATGTGCAACCCTCCTCCTTTCACATCCTGGGCTTGGGACCAGGCAAAAGCAGAGATCATAGTGGCAGTTGGCATACTCTTCCTAAAGGTTTTGAACAGGAACCATATATGGAAACTAACAGAAATCTTAGATCAAGGTCTTTGTAAGCTAGGAATATTTTAAAGATGGTGGTTCAAAGATGAATAAAGTAAATGGCCCTGATCTAGAGATTTCTAAAGCTGTACTATAATTGTAATGGTCCACTGAAACCCAGAAGCTGAAGAATGAAGATGGAGCCCATCTTCATTCATACACAAAAGACAGACCAGGAGAGTCTTTTTAAACCATTTTATTCAGCATTTGTGCAATTCATTTGGTTCAATACCAGGAATCTATGATGCGTCTCATGCTCATGAACCTCATGCCGGTCATTCCCATCATCTCCCTGAAACTGCGGTACTCTCCGGGCCTGAAGTACCACATCCTGCCTCGGTAGTGAGGAAGCTCATACATGAGCCAGTGGCCCTCCATAACGTGGCACGAGTGGCATCCGCCGGACCAGTGGTATCGATCGGTGATGGAGTCGCAGTCGTCAGTCACGTCCATCTGCTGCCCCATGAAGTTCTCCCTCTCATACATCCTTATTCTGTAGGGGCCCCTGTACTGTTTCATGAAATAGAACCAATTTTAGCAAAATTAAAAAGTATCTTTCATTTATTGAAGGTTATCATGTAACAGAGTTGATTTGCGTACCATTGGGATCATGCGGCAGGACCTGATCCAGTTGTTGCCCCAGCCCCACATGCTCATGTAGTCGGCGTACTCGCCCCTCCTGAGGAAATACTGGTTTCCCATGAAGTTGGGGCGATCGTACACCATCCAGCAGCCGCTCTCCACCCTGCACGAGTGACAGCGGCTCAGGTAGGGCGACATGTCCGAACAGTCGCTGCTGCACTCATAGGAGCGGCCCATGAAGTTCCTCTCCTCGTAGAAGATGATCTGTTTTTTTGGGGGCAAAACATTTAATTTAGTTTAGTATATTTAATCTCTTATTGTCATTTCATTTGTTAACAATATTAGAAGCTCTTCATGGATCGAGACATTAAACAGATTTGAGAAGAATGGTCAAATACACAAATGCGATTCTAAAGATCCCTATGAAAGGTACAAAGAAAGCTAAAGTGTTCCCTGGCCAGATTAGGGCTTCTGGGCCTCTCCACTGGAGCCAGGCCTGTGGGTGAGGTTCTGAGCATCTGATGACCAGGCCTTCTCCTGATACTAGTTGTAAATATAAGTCAAATAGAGCAAAAGCAGCTTCAGAATTTTTTACACTTTGCTACTATCAGACACATATAACCTGGATATCTGTCAAAGTATATTTTTATTCAACATTAACATGGATCATTTTGACCCAAATTGTAATGATAAATTATAAATCTTTCATTAAAACTCTGGTACTCACTCTAGCCATGGTGATGTTCTTAGTCACAGCAGTGGATTTGGTAGACGGAGCAGTTTCCAGTTGGTGAACTGACACTGTGCCACATTTAACCCCTGAATTTATATCTAACCAGAACAAAACGATGCACACCCCTCTATTGTGAAATGTCCTGAGCAAGCAACAGTGAACAGAGCAGAAGTGCATTCGTTCCATTTCCATGTGCCTCGGTTCTCGATAAAACTTAACAATGGGACTGATTGATGAGACAAAGCAGCCGAAATCCATTCTTTATATGATGTCCGTATGTCCATTAAGCAAACTGTACACAATTCATGCATATATCAAGTATATAACAGGCTTGTTAGCTTTATTATTATTACTTTTAGCATTGGGTTTTTTTGGTTCTGACTTCGGGATGACTTCGTTTAATTTCCTTATTTACGTGATGCTGAGCGCTAGAGGCAGCCTTTTATAATAACTGAACTGTTCATATATTCATCAGAGCATATATTCATGCTCATTTCTTACAGTAGTAACAAGCATTGTTATATAAAAAAATTATGTAAATAAAAATACATAAAATAAACAAACACATCTATCTATCTATCTATCTATCTATCTATCTATCTATCTATCTATCTATCTATCTATCTATCTATCTATCATTTGTGTATCTTTTTTTTCTTTCTATCTATCTATCTATCTATCTATCTATCTATCTATCTATCTATCTATCTATCTATCTATCTATCTATCTATCTATCTATCTATCTATCTATCTATCATTTGTGTATCTTTTTTTTCTATCTATCTATCTATCTATCTATCTATCTATCTATCTATCTATCTATCTATCTATCTATCTATCATTTGTGTATCTTTTTTTTCTATCTATCTATCTATCTATCTATCTATCTATCTATCTATCTATCTATCTATCTATCTATCTATCTATCATTTATGTATCTACCTATCTATCTATCTATCTATCTATCTATCTATCTATCTATCTATCTATCTATCTATCTATCTATCTATCTATCTATCATTTGTGTATCTTTTTTTCTATCTATCTATCTATCTATCTATCTATCTATCTATCTATCTATCTATCTATCTATCTATCTATCTATCTATCTATCATTTGTGTATCTTTTTTTTCTATCTATCTATCTATCTATCTATCTATCTATCTATCTATCTATCTATCTATCTATCTATCTATCTATCTATCTATCTATCTATCTATCTATCATTTGTGTATCTTTTTTTCTATCTATCTATCTATCTATCTATCTATCTATCTATCTATCTATCTATCTATCTATCTATCTATCTATCTATCTATCTATCTATCATTTGTGTATCTTTTTTTTCTATCTATCTATCTATCTGTCTGTCTGTCTGTCTGTCTGTCTGTCTGTCTGTCTGTCTGTCCATCTATCTATTTATCCAGTTCTCATTAATTGCTCACTTGAATGACATGTTTGATGAATGAACTTTTATTTTTTAATTTAATGAATTTTATCTAAAATGTAAAAGTCTTTTATAAAATTGAAATATTTTTGCACGGCTTTTTAAACTGAACATTTGTGCAATATTTCTAATTTCTAATTATTATTATAATGTTTTGGTGAAATATTTGTAAGCACTGATACGTCTGTAAACCTGTCTGCTCGTTATGTACTGCAGTAACACAACCGTCTCTAGAGCCAGCTTTTCTAATGGAAATACTGACCAAGCTTGGAGATGGCAATGAATTTGGAATGAACTGCAACTGTTTAGGGAAAGATATTTGTCTACTTTTTTGGGTGTGAACTGTTGGAATTTTTTCCAACAGTTAGCTAGCTTTTAACTAGCTATTTCTAGAGCTAATGAATAAGGAAGTCAGAGGCTAAGGGGGCGGAGAGCTATTTGTTGGGATTGATTTTATTTGTATATCACTTTTTAAAGTATGAATCAGCGTTATTGGAAAATATAAATGCAGGATCTAAATGATAAATTTAAAATTCATATTTATTCTTAATGAGCAAGCCAAGGCCAAATGGTGGCAAGGAAAATGTCGCATTAGCTTTATACTTCATACTGAATTAGTCCAGCAAAAGAAAGGACTCTCCACATTATGAAATTTTTTATGATTTTATGAGAAACCTGTAATTTATCAGTGTCTGTCAATATCCAAACATCTGAGTTCACGTTAGAAGAAGTACATCATAGTACAAAGTCAGTCCCCTTACTGGAATTAAAATAAAGCATGGGATAATAAGTAGGGTTTTTTTTTCTTCAAGTATTTAAAGTACAATTTTCATGATTGTATCTGGATTTTATTTATTTATTTATTTATTTATTTATTTATATTTTCTTTAAATAAAAAAGACACCTCCTACCCAACCAAATCCTGAGAAATCTCAAGCCACTAAGAAATATTTGCTTTTTTAATGATTCAGAGTTTTTGCTGATGAAATAAAGGAACTCAAGATGTTTACAGTTGCTTTACAAGGTTCCTTAATTCATTATTCCTTTACATCTGGATCTGTGTACATCTGCAAACGCCACAGAAGCAGAATTTTCTTTTAACTTAGTTCCTAAATTTTGTTTATTTCATGCGAGGAGTGGCCGGGTGTTCATCGCACTGCATGTTGTGTACTGTATATTACTGTGTACATGAGAAAAAAAGGGATGATGTGGCTTGTACAAAAAAGAATGTTTAAAGATGACAATAATAAAGCATGCTTTTATTCTCAGCTTCAGGTTCGAGCCATATACATTTACATTTCTGTAATGGATATAGTGACCTGCGACCTGGTCACAGTGGTTGCTAAGTTGCTTTAGTGGCATTTGCTAGGCAAACTTACAT
The DNA here is from genome assembly GCF_019097595.1 of Hemibagrus wyckioides. NCBI lineage: Eukaryota > Metazoa > Chordata > Actinopteri > Siluriformes > Bagridae > Hemibagrus > Hemibagrus wyckioides. The sequence goes on from NC_080729.1 coordinate 5,083,185, forward strand.
TTTATCCAATTTTTATTTAGTTGTAATGTGAAACAAGTCACCATAATTAATAGCCAGGAACTAAACGGTAACTCTAATGTTTATAAGCTAGGAATATTATAAAGAAGGTGGTTCAAAGATTGTAAATGTTCTAGAGATTTCTAAAGCTGTACTATATTTGCAATAGACCAGTGGAACCCTTCAACAAAAGACATCAAAGACCAGTAAAGTTCTTTTTAAACCATTTTATTCAGCATTTGCGCAATTCATTTGGTTCAATACCAGGAATCCATGATGCGTCTCATGCTCATGAACCTCATGCTGGTCATTCCCATCATCTCCCTGAAACTGCGGTACTCTCCGGGCCTGAAGTACCACATCCTGCCTCGGTAGTGAGGAAGCTCGTACATGAGCCAGTGGCCCTCCATAACGTGGCACGAGTGGCATCCGCCGGACCAGTGGTATCGATCGGTGATGGAGTCGCAGTCGTCAGTCACGTCCATCTGCTGCCCCATGAAGTTCTCCCTCTCATACATCCTTATTCTGTAGGGGCCCCTGTACTGTTTCATGAAATAGAACCAATTTTAGCAAAAACAGTATCTTTCATTTATTGAAGGTTATCATGTAACAGAGTTGATTTGCGTACCATTGGGATCATGCGGCAGGACCTGATCCAGTTGTTGCCCCAGCCCCACATGCTCATGTAGTCGGCGTACTCGCCCCTCCTGAGGAAATACTGGTTTCCCATGAAGTTGGGGCGATCGTACACCATCCAGCAGCCGCTCTCCACCCTGCACGAGTGACAGCGGCTCAGGTAGGGCGACATGTCCGAACAGTCGCTGCTGCACTCATAGGAGCGGCCCATGAAGTTCCTCTCCTCGTAGAAGATGATCTGTTCAGACAGAACGAACACATTTCAGGCATTAAACATTTCAATAGCACAAATTTCACAGTTACAACATACTGAAAACTTTCCTTCAGTTAAAGGTAAAATAATTCCATAACTCACCCTGGCCATGGTGATGAGTTTGTCGTTCGTCACAGCAGAGGATTTGATAGTTGGGTCAGTTTGCAGCTGGTGAACTGATACTCTGCAGCGTTTAACACATGAATTTATACAGGACCAGAACAAAAAAAAGGGCACCTTCTATTGTAGAGAATCCTGAGCAAGCAACAATGCAGGCGGTTTATAGTGGAGGTCTCTGGATAACTGAAGAGCTTTTGTTTGAATCAAATATCTAGAAGATTAACTCATGACGTGTAATAGATACAATGACCTGCGCTGACTGGCACTCGAATGTTTCACATAAAATGGCTTTTTTTTTTTTTGTTCCTTTTAAAAAATTATATGGTGAAGGTTTTTCTTTTCATTTTTGGTAGCAACCTTTTTTCTTTTTTCTTTTGATACATTATATGGTATAGGTTTTTTTTTTCTTGTTTGTTTTATTATTTTAAGAAATAATTTAGTTATATGGTGATTTTTTTTATTGATTTTTATTTTTATTTTTTACATTTTTGGAAGCAATCTTCTTTGTAAATGCTCTTTAACGGTCATAGCAAAAGCTTTTCCTTTTTTTTCCACCATAGGAAAGTCTTCAGCTAAAGCGCTTAGTAGTTTAAAAAAGAGGGAAATAAAACAATTTGGTGAAGAAACAACTTTTAGAGTTTATAGCTGGTCACAGTTGCTTATTTCCTTCTAACTCCAAATTACTTTGTTCCTTTAATTTTGTATTAAGTATTAACATATTCACTTATACTGCCACAGTGTACTACATTTGTATAATTCCAATTATTAATTCAAATCCTTAGGGCTGACTCTCAACAAAAAAAAAAAAAAATCCTCTACATTATGAATATTAATAGATGACATATTTTTCGATTTTCCTCAAACACAAAGCGCTTCAGAGACTGGAGTTGCCTAATGAAATTATGTTATCAGTTTGCCATGCCTTTAGAAGAGATATTTGTACAGTAATCTTTATTTTTAAATATGTTTAGATTTTATTATATTTTTATATTTATTATATTTATTTATATATTTTATTTACTTTATTTTATTTACATAACGTGGCACGAGTGTCATCCACTGGACCAGTGGTAGCGATCTGTGATGGAGCCACAGTCGTCAGTCATGTCCATCTGCTGCCCCATGAAGTTATTCCTCTCGTACATCCTTATTCTATAACAGCCCTGACCCGTCCTGCACTGTGTATTCTGACACCTTTCTATCAGAACCAGCATTAACTTCTTCAGCAATCTGAGCAACAGTAGCTCGTCTATTGGATCGGATCACAAGGACCAGCCTTCGCTCCCCACGTGCATCAATGAGCCTTGACCACCCATGACCCTGTCACCGGTTCACCACTGTTCCTACCTTGGACCACTTTTGATAGATACTGACCACTGCAGACCGGGAACACCTCCACAAGAGCTGCAGTTTTGGAGATGCTCTGATCCAGTGGTCTAGACATCACAATTTGGCCCTTCGTCAAACTCGCTCAAATCCTTACACTTGTCCATTTTTCCTGCTTCTAACATCAACTTTGAGGACAAAATGTTCACCTGCTGCCTAATATATCCCACCCACTAACAGGTGCCATGATGAGGAGATCATCAGTGTTATTCACTTCATCTCTCACTGCTCATAATGTTATGCCTGATCTGTGAATCTAAACATCATAAGGTTGGAGAGATTGTATTTTTGGACAAGACGGTATTAGGATGTGTGTCTTGATTTGGATTAAGATTTATTGTGATGATTGTTATTGAGATAATGCGCTATAGTTTAGTTTAGTTTCACAGAATAAAAAAAAGTTAACAAATAATGGCAAACCAGTTGATTTTAGCGCCTAATTGATTTTCCCGGACACCTTTATTACCCTTTTTTTCCTCCTGATTCAGTTTTTTTTATTGCTGTTTCTATTCTGCAGTCTGTTCTACATTCCCCTGATTGGTGCAAAATCAGCTGTATTTTTATAGCCATGTACAGGAAACGTTGCTAAGTTTATGAGCACCGTTTATAGGCAGTATTTGCAATCCAGGATTAATCCGGTAATGAAATCAAATCTCAAAGGGAAATTTTTCCCAGCATTATTATTCCCAGAATTATTATTCGCAGCAATGGCAACGCCTACCGATGGCACATTTCTATGCATTGAATTAGAGTTGTCTGGAAGTGTGAGAGAAGGACCTGTCTCTCCACTAATGTGATATTCTTGATAAGATAAGAAAAGATAAGATCCCCGAAGGAAACTCTTTTACCAGAGACTGCTTCAGAGTACAGAAGAGAAATAACTATAAATGAAATATGAATGAAATATGTTACATATACAAAATGTACAAAATTTGTGCTTTTAGATATTATATTAAGATAATATTGCACATGACATGATATGATATTGCACATGGTATAATACACAGATCAGGCATAACATTATGAGCAGTAAGAGGTGCTGATGATCTCCTCATCATGGCACCTGTTAATGGGTGGGATATATTAGGCAGCAAGTCAACATTTTGTCCTCAAAGTTGATGTGTTAGAAGCAGGAAAAATGGACAAGCGTAAGGATTTGAGCGAGTTTGACGAAGGGCCAAATTGTGATGGCTAGACCACTGGATCAGAGCATCTCCAAAACTGCAGCTCTTGTGGAGGTGTTCCTGGTCTGCAGTGGTCAGTATCTATCAAAAGTGGTCCAAGGAAGGAACAGTGGTGAACCGGAGACAGGGTCATGGATGGTCAAGGCTCACTGATGCACGTGGGGAGCGAAGGCTGCCCCGTGTGATCCGATCCAACAGACGAGCTACTGTTGCTCAAATTGCTGAAGAAGTTAATGCTGGTTCTGATAGAAAGGTGTCAGAATACACAGTGCATGACAGGTCAGGGCTGTTTTGGCAGCAAAAGGGGGACCAACACAATATTAGGCAGGTGGTTATAATGTTATGCCTGATTGGTGTATACCGTGATATTGTAGATTGCGTGCACATAATAATACACTGATACAATCAGTGTTAATTGTGTCATTGTGAAAGGGGAGGAGTTATAGAGATCAATGATAGAAAACACCTCCTGTGGTGTTCTCTGGTTGTCCTGGTGGTCTCAGTCTGGGGCTGAAAACTGAAGTTTGTCAGTTATTCTTCAGCTGACCCATACACACTCACTCAGCGACTTTATATACACAAGATCGCAGAATGAAGGAGCTTTTTCTTTTATTTCAAAAGGCATATGATGAATGAGATCAATCAACAGAACCAGAGCCAGAGATAATCAGTGGTTTTTTGTTGGATTCCAAAGCTTCTACAACCTCTTTTTTTTTGCTCTCAGGCAGTGGATACCAAAACTTAATCATGATTTGTTTTTGTTCTGTCTCTCTTAGGTGGAAGAGATACGCGGCTTCATCGACTCGCTGGCTGAGAAGGTAGAGGAGGTAAAGCGGAAACACAGCGCCATCCTTGCCGCACCGAATCCAGACGAAAGTAAGACGCTACTCGATAAAGCTTTATGAAGATGTTAATAATATGGCTCTGGAATGATAACAAATCAACAGCATTGTGATGAACTGTTGAATAGACTTAGATGTATAAGGATTATGATGGTTAAACCTGTTGATCTGAGCAGCTTGGAGGTGAGAATTCTACTCCCAAGCTTTCCAATGCAAAAAATAAAAAATCACAGTAGTTTTTTCTTGAGAGTGTAATTCAGATATGAAGCTCTCAGGACAAGGAAAGGTAAGGTTTATTAATGTGCAGTGCAGAAGGGCAGGGAGAGCAAAACTGGTCTGTGGGTGGAAGTGATGGCCTACTCTCTCTCTCTGTCTCTCTGTCTCTCTCTCTCTCTCTCTGTCTGAGTTAATTACACCATCACCAGACATGTCAAACAATTAAAAACAAAAAAGCTTGCTATTCCAGTAGTCAGAGCACTAATCAGGGTGTCGGGCATTTTAAGGTCTCTCTCTCTCTCTCTTTCAGTTACTACAGTAGAGTTAATGACACCATCAGCTGACATGTCAAACAATTAAAAAAAAGCTTGCTATTTCAGTAGTCAAAGCACTGATCAGGGTGTCAGACATTTTAATCTTTCTTTCTCTCTCTCTCTCTCTTTCTCTCTCTCTTTCACACTCTCCTGTCAATCATTGTGACGCTAGCCAATCACAGTTGTCTGTGACCTCATGTATGTGGAAGAGGGTATATAGCACTGTCCACAGTTTTGAAAGATGCTTGTATTTTAGTGATTTGAAGAACGCCTTTCAATTTTAGATGGGCACAAATGGGTTTGATATCACCATTTACTTGTTTGGAACTTTCCTATGAATATACTGCCCCTAGTTGGATGGATAAAAGCAGAAATTCTTAAAGCTCTGAGTGTCTACTTTCATATGAGCTTCATATTAATCACCATTGTGGAGTGAGACATGAGAAAGACATTCAATTCTGAACGTAGACACAACAAAACAGGAGCAAATTCTGTTGTTTTTTGGTAAGAAGCACAAAAGTAAATATAGTAGGAATGGGCAGAATTGGCAGGAAGTGGGATTAAAAAAGAAGCAGTCTTGGTTACACCTTTAAACCAAGGTTAGATCATAATAAGCTATCTTACAGTACGCTGTTGCAGAGCTCCTAATAGTTCTCCAGGCATCCATAGAACATGTTAAATTCAGTTTCAGTTCACTGAGTTCAACTGAGAGAGAGAGAGAGAGAGGTAGAGAGAGTGGTGGGGTGAGAGAGAGAGAGAGAGAGAGAGGTGGAGGGAGAAATAGAGAGAGAGGTAGAGAGAGTGGTGGGGTGAGAGAGAGAGAGGGAGAGAGAGAGAGAGAGAGAGGTAGAGAGAGTGGTGGGGTGAGAGAGAGAGAGAGAGAGAGAGGTGGAGGGAGAAATAGAGAGAGTGGTGGGGTGAGAGAGAGAGAGAGAGAGAGAGAGAGAGGCGAAGGGAGAAATAGAGAGAGAGGTAGAGAGAGTGGTGGGATGAGAGAGAGAGAGGGAGAGAGAGAGAGAGAGAGAGGTGGAGGGAGAAATAGAGAGAGAGAGGTAGAGACAGTGGTGGGGTGAGAAAGAGAGAGAGAGAGAGAGAGAGAGAGAGAGAGAGAAAGAGAGGGGTGGAGGGAGAAATAGAGAGAGAGGTAGAGAGTGTGGTGGGGTGATAGAGAGAGAGAGAGAGAGAGAGAGAGAGAGAGAGAATTCAGTCACTTCTGTTTAGTTCAGAGCTCCTAATAGTTCTCAAAGCATCCATAGAAAATGTTAAATTCAGTTTTAGTTCATTGAGTTCAACTAACAGAGAGAGAGAGAGATTGGGGAGAAATAGAGAGAAAGAGAGAGAGAGAGAGAGAGATTGGGGAGAGAGAGAGAGGGAGAGAGAGAGAGAAAGAGAGAGAGAGAGAATTCAGTCACTTCTTTTCTATAATCCCATACATTGGTTTATTATCTGACTCTGGTCTTTCACGTTACATTTTCATGTACTATGCCGTCTCCATGTCAGTTTCTCCCTCACGCTCTGTTATTATGCTACATTGGTGTATCTTACTACAGCTCATCTATTTTCCAGCAGCCTCCATGAGTCAGCGGCGTATAAACATTACAGCTAAGCTCGTTTCTGATGTTTTGACTGATCTGGTTATAGACATCCCACATGGGCGGTGCCAAACTCACACAAACTCCTGCCCACATGCTCTATCGCTGGACTCTTTGACTCTCCCACGCCACACATTCAGTCTCGCTTTGTGCACATTGGATGCGTATAAAGGTTTAGAGGGCGCCGCTTTCTGCTGGGTGAGAGCAGGACCAGTGTTTAGAAATGTCAGTGTAATTAACTGTGTGCAGACGGAATTCATTACACAGCACTGGCTTTGTGGCAGCATTGTGAACCAGTAATAAACATTTTCATTTTCATGACAGATCATCGTTTTTGTTGTTTTTGGAAATCGAATTTTATTTCCTACTACAGAGCATTAGAGCATGTAATGTATATTATTAGCTTAGTGGTTAAGGTGTTGTATTCCTGATCAAAAGGTTCGAATCCCAGGTCCACTAAGCTGCCACTGCTGGGCCCTTGAGCAAGGCCCTTAACCCTCAGTTGAATAAAAATATGATAAAATGTCAGTCGCTCTGGAAAAGGGTGTCTGCTAAAGGTAAATGTTTAAGTGGCCACCATTAGCATCCAGACACTAGATTTTGACGCACTACTACATCAACAACTTCACAAATTTGTGAGATTGACAGTCGTGTTGGTGTTTCTGTTCCAAACACACATTGAGATTGACGTTAAACTTCACACACAATTATCAAATTTACAAAACCACTTCGAAATGATCTTGCGTCGCTCGTAAGTCAAACATGCCTCCGGCATTTTCTTTGGCTCACTACTGACTCCATCGTTGATGCGACTGAAATCTTCAGAGGAAACATAATACTACACATTATTGCCATAATTCTACATAAGTTTTAAAAAATAGATCGTCATAGATAACAATTAAAGTGTGTATACATTATTTGGGATTCTCTATATTTATCGATGTGGTATCACAACAACAAAAAAATAAATCTTTAGAGGAAAAAAAACAATCTCTTTATATCACAGCGTTTTTGAATGCTCGAATCTGATTGGTCAGAAAGTGTGCATTCAATGTCTATACCAAAGCTAATCACAGGTTTCTATGCTAAGTTACCATGCTCTTTCTAGAACGATTAACTAATACAGGCTTTTATTGAAACAAGTAAAATACAAGGAGACATCTGCTGAATATTAATGGAAGGTGTGTCCAGTGTCAGGACAACAATTTCAGTACAGAGGACTTTACGCTTTTCTCTGCATTCTTTGGTATATTAATAAGACACAAGTACACAAGTTTTTTCTTACTGACTTTAAGAGATGTTACATTAATTACAACTATAAATGGATAAAAGCACACAAAATGGGAGTTGTTGGCAAATTAGAGCAGTAAAACTCTTCAGGATGTATGCTTATTGGAAACTAATTAACTTTGGTTCCCCATTGTTGATTATTTTCCTATAACAGCACCTCCCCAAGTGTCTGAACACCGTTTCAGTCATTCATTTTGTTTCAGAGCGCTGTTTATTTCATTCGCAGTTTGTGCTCGCTCAAAGAAACGCCAAGGCCGCCTCGTCTGATGTCTGCCTCGTCTGAGAATACACAATGTGCTATCGAGAGGCACTTACACAATTCGCAGCTCATCACAGCTATTGCTGAAAGTGTCTGCACTTCTACATTTTCTGCCTCTCTGTTTCCTGCCTCCTTTTGTTCATCACTCTGTCTCTATTCCCTAACACTAGAATCTTTTTTAAACCAGTGCTTAAACCAGTACAATCCTATCAGGTTTTATTTTGGCTTTGTTTTCATAGTTGTTTTTAGTCCTAATTTTTCAAACTATTCTTACTGCACACCATCCTATACATCCCCAGTACACCAAAGATACGAATTTAATTCGTTCTTGAGAAACAGTTCTGCAAAACAAATTTTCCCATAAGAAATAATGTAAATGCAGATAATCCGTTCCAGCCACCCAAAAATATGACCAATATGAAGCGCATGTAAACTGTATGGCTGCTTACAAAGAACTGACCCAAGCCAAGCATTCCATCACTTCCTCACAGGAAGTCATGCCACCAAGCTTGGGCTAAAAATAGAACAGGCCACCCACTCCACCAATCTGTCAACGAAAAAACGCCTGAAAAATCACCTAGCTTTTGAACGCATGCCGAAGGCAACATTAGTAACATGGGTTGACTCTTTCCAAACAGCTTTGACTGACTGAAAATAAATTCGTAAAATTTGGTTGGCTTTTGGTTTTGAACGGCTCCCGGACGTACGTGAACTTAGCCTGCATTCGGTTCGGTTTGTTTCATTCGTATGCCAAAAATGCTTCATATGCCAATGCAAATTTCTTGCAAAATTGCAATTCTTAAGGTGAAAATTCAAAAGGGAGGGCATTCGTATGCCGAGGTTCCACTGTATTTGCACTGAATATCCAAGTATACAATTGTTATTATTTCATTATTTCATTATAAAATGCAGGGAAACTAAAATAAAGGAAACCATCATCAGTAAAAATAAAGGTACAGTTTGTTTTAATCTGAATGCTGCAGCTCACAAGCTAATCCTAGCTAACGGCTGTTAGCACTGGCTAAAAAGCTTGGTAGTGAGCTAGCTCCATAAAGTCAAATAAATACATGGTAATATTAATAATTTTTGTGAGATCTTCAGTTCTTAACTGGCTGTCATAGCCTTTGTTTGTACAGAGAAGAAAATTAGCCGTTTATGCTAATTGCGTCTCGTATTATTGTCCTTCTGTGTAAGAGGTAAGTGGTTTTGTTGTAGCATGAAGCCATTCTCTGGTGTTTAACCGCACTCTAGTTTTTCTTCAACCACCAAAAATATTTTGTGTCAGAGTAACTGAAGTTTCTCTGTATAAAAATAAAACAGTCTGTGGAGGTTGATTAGCGGTTGTGGGTGTTTTAAGAATATACATCAGTCCGAACTGTGAAACTAAAAGGAGCAAACACACACACACACACACATATGCTTTTCTTACATATGTAAACATACACAAATGTGTGTCTGCGCCTGCTGTTAATACATTCATTCTTTTGAAGGTTCTTTAATTTTCCATCCTCCTCTCTGTCATGAATACAAACGAGCACTAACGTCTCTTTAACAAACACAACAAACGCCAATCTATAGCTACAACTCTTGTCTCTTCAGTAGTCTTTATTCCTCCCGGCAACAACAACAGTCCTTTTTTGTTACTCTCTGCTTTTACTTCTCTGTTATATACAGTCGCATTACATGAATAGGCAAGTAATAATGATGTAGTTGTGATAATAAGTAGTAATAATACAGATCCAGCGAAGTGAATTGAAGGCTAAAAGATTTATCTTCTCACGTTTTTTGCAATATTTGATAGTTATGCAAAAGCCTGGAAGTTTAATAATCAACTCTGAGGAAACATAATAAGTGTGTTTTCTCACACTGCTCGCTCCTGAGCTGGCAGTAATCAGGAAATTGCATCCGCATCGCAGCCCGCGGCTTCTGCCGTGGAGTCAATTTTGTGTCTAACGTGTTACATGAAAAAGTAGGTGTGATCTAAAAATAGGTGTAAGAAGTACAAGAGAAATCAATCAATATTACTTGCCTCTGGATTTTTGGTAATAACATATACACCGATCAGCCATAACAATATGACCACATGCCTGATATTGTGTTGGGTTAGATCCCTGAAGGTGTGCTGTGGTATCTGGCACCAAGATGTTAGCAGCAGATCCTTCAAGTCCTTTAAGTTGTGAGGTGGAGCCTCCATGGATCGGACTTGTTTGTCCAGCGCATCCCACAGATGCTTGATTGGTTGAGATCTGGGGAATTTGGAGGCCAAGTCAACACCTCAGACTCGTTGTTGTGGTCATCAAACCATTTCTGAACCATTTTTGTTCTGTGGCATGGCACATTATCCTGCTGAAAGAGGCCACAGTCATCAGGGAATACCGTTTCCATAAAAGGGTGTACATGGTCTGTAACAATGCTTAGGTAGGTGGTACGGGTTAAAGTAACATCCACATGGCTGGCAGGACCCAAGGATTCCCAGCAGAACATTGCCCAAAGCATGACACTGTCTCTTGCCTTCTACCCATAGTGCATCCTGGTGCCATGTGTTCCCCAGGTAAGTGATGCACACGCACCCGGCCATCCACATGATTTAAAGGAAAACGTGATTCATCAGACCAGGCCACCTTCTTCCATTGCTACATGGTCCAGCTATCACAATTTGGCCCTTGTCAAACTCGCTCAAATCCTTACGCTTGTCCATTTTCCTGCTTCTAACACATCAACATTGAGGATAAAATGTTCACTTGCTGCCTCTAATATATCCCACCCACTAACAGGTGCCATGATGAGGAGATATTCACTTCACCTGTCAGTGTTCATAATGTTATGGCTGATATATATATATATATACATATATATATATATATATATATATATATATGTGTGTGTGTGTGTGTGTGTGTGTGTGTTATTGTGGGGAAATGTTGCAGACAAATGGCACTCACTTCATTTATATATATATATATATATATATATATATATATATATATGTGTGTGTGTGTGTGTGTGTGTTACTGAGGGGAAAAATCCCTGCTGCCTGCTACTGCTTTGTGAAAAATCCAGACCTGATTTAGAGCCTGGAGTGCTTTCACAGCACTTCAACCTTTCAAGTGGACTTAAATAATGATTTAGAGCATTTTGTGAATATGTGAGGATATAAATTCACCTCAGAGTACTAAAATAAAAAAAAAAAGTCTGAAAGTCTGCAAGAGAGAATATTTTTAAGTCATTCACAAAGGTCTGTAATTTTCACTGATAGCATTATCAAGCTACCTAGCATGAGCTACCTGAGAGGACTTTGTGACATGATGAGTTTGCAGAAATATCCAGCTAAGCTATCCATTAAAGCTAGTCAGCTAAGTAAAATGAGGCTACAGAATATCTTGCTATGGTTTTGCATCATATATATATAAATCCTTATCATCTTTACAGCCATAATAGCTAGCTAATTAATATTGGCTTATCTGATATGGTGTGAGCTAATCTAAAATATCAGTGTTTATAATTATTACTAGCCAATATAAGCTAACCAACTGATGTAGCTAGTCAGTGAACTATAATATAAAGTAACTGGACAAAATTCTGTGAGGATAATTTTGTCACCTTCTTGAATTGCTCATAATCTTTACTGTTATGCTAGTCATCTAGCTAACATCGGAAGTATCTGAACTATCTGACAAAGCAGCTAGCACGAGCTATGTGATGACTTCCGAGAGGATTTTTTTTAAAGGTCATATTTACTTCTAATCATAACTGGACGTCTAAAATTATTTGAAGTCATTTTCACATATTTATAATTGTCCATGCTAATGCTAGATGGCTAACATAATCTAAGCTACTGAACGGTTTTGATGAGTCTCTGTCCATGGTTATGTGTGTGTGTTTTCTACAGTCTGTATTTGCGATTAGTCTTAAATGTTCCTTTATATCTCCTTTTTCCAGCTCTGCTCTAAGAAAGTTGTCAAAGCCCTTCTCGTCTCCATTCAGTTTTTTAACGACTTTATCCGATATCTCATGGCTGTAAACTCTTTGAAAGTCGCTGCCGTGTGAAGTGACAAGGCGTGACTTGTGTCTGGAAAAACATAATAAGATTCAAGGTTAAATCTTGATGAGAGCTTAAAAGTCAATATCTCCATTAATGGAAAACTGGAGTTCAGAGAATACAACTTTGGCTCGTATCAGACAGTTTTCAGCCTACGGTGCAGCACAGAGGTCTGAGCAGTAGGAAGCAAAATCCATTTAAAAGAAAGAAAGAAAGAAACAACAACTTTTACCTTCTGGTTGTGGCAGGAAAGACCCGCTGAGACCCACTGAACCCAGATGATGTTTTTTTTTCCCACAGAATGCACTTTAACACTGCTTATTTCTTGCTTTTCTTCTACTGTTACTTACATGGCTGGCAGCCGTGCTTTTTTTTGATGGATGTGGGCTGTTATTTTCAATGTGTTGCCTTAAATAGCAGACAGGACTTTCATAATATTGCTGCCTGTACCTTCAAACTAGTAAAGAAAAAAAATACAGTATGAAAACTGCACAATAATCCAGGGTCACTGTATAGTTTTTTGGTATATTTCAGTCTCTTATTATTCAGTTATTAATCTTAAATTATTGTATATTGTTTAACGGATTATATCAAGAAAGATACACCGATCAGGCATAACAGTATAAGCACCAAGAGGTGAAGTGAATAAGACTGATGATCTCCTCATCATGGCACCTGTTAGTGGGTGGGATATATTAGGCAGTAAGTCAACATTTTGTCCTCAAAGTTGATGTGTTAGACGCAGGAAAAATGGACAAGTGTAAGGATTTGAGCGAGTCTGACGAAGGACCAAATTGTGATGGCGTACAGACGACTGGATCAGAGCATCTCCAAAACTGCAGCTCTTGTGGGGTGTTCCCGGTCTGCAGTGGTCAGTATCTATCAAAAGTATCAAACCTTCAAAATTTACATTTACATTTACATTTCTGGCATTTGGCAGACGCTCTTATCCAGAGCGACATACAAAAGTGCTTTAAGTCACTATCATTGAAAATATTAACAATGGTTCAATAGGATACAGACTTAGGATACCATTCGACTAAAATTGGAGTTTTTTTGTTTTTTTTTAATAAACCATATAACAATACATAAACAGGGAACTGCAAGAGCTAGTTTAAGTGCCTCAGGAAAAGGTAGGTCTTAAGACGTCGTTTCAAGACAGTCAGAGACTTTGCTGTGCGGACATCTAGGGAAAGTTCTTTCCACCACCTCGGTGTAAGAACAGAGATGAGTCTAGACGAATACCTACCTTTTACCCTGAGAGATGGTGGGACCAGTCGGGCAGTGCTAGTGGATCGGAGGGAGCGAGGAGCAGTGCGAGGAGTAATAAGGTCTTTGAGGTAAGATGGTGCTGGTCCATTCTTGGCTTTGTAGGCAAGCATCAGTGTTTTGAATCGGATGCGTGCAGCTACCAGAAGCCAGTGGAGGGAACGCAGCAGTGGGGTGGTGTGGGAGAACTTAGGCAGGTTGAATACAAGCTGTGCAGCTGCATTTTGGGTCATTTGCAGTGGACGAGTTGCATTCAGAGGAAGACCTGCCAATAAAGAGTTGCAGTAGTCCAGTCTCGAAATAACCAGAGACTGAACAAGCACTTGAGTAGCCTGTGTGGATAGAAATGGTCGGACCCTTCTGATGTTGTACAGAAGAAACCAACATTAGGGTATCACATTGGCAACATGGGAGGAAAAGGACAGTTGATTGTCCATGGTTAGCCCAAGGTTGCGAGCAGTGGCTGAAGGGGAGATCATTGAGTTGTCCAGAGACAATGCAAGATCCTTGTCTGGGGATGAATCACCTGGGATGACCAGCAGTTCAGTTTTGCTGGGATTAAGTTTCAGCTGATGAGCTGTCATCCAGGATGAAATGTCCGCCAGACATGCTGAGATTTGGGCAGAAGCTGTGGTATCTGAGGGAGAGAAGGAGAAGATAAGTTGGGTGTCATCAGCATAGCAGTGGTATGAAAAGCCGTGTGAGGATATAACTTTGCCAAGAGTGTGAGTGTAGAGGGAGAAAAGGAGAGGACCAAGTACTGAGCCTTGTGGGACACCACTAGAGAGTCTGCGTGGGCAGATGTCAGTGCCTTCCATGTTACCTGATATGAGCGACCATCCAGGTAGGAAGCAAACCATTCCCATGCTGTTCCACAAATTCCAAGACTCCTGAGGGTGGACAAGAGAGTCTTGTGGTTAACCGTGTCAAATGCTGCAGTAAGGTCAAGGAGGATGAGGACCGATGACAGCTTGGCTGATCTAGCAGTATGTAGTTTCTCAGTGACTGCCAAAAGGGCAGTCTCTGTAGAATGTGCTGCTTTGAAGCCAGACTGGTTGGGATCATGGAAGTTATTCTGCAAGAGATAGTCAGACAGCTGATTATAAACAATTCGTTTGAGAATTTTTGAAAGAAAGGATAGGAGTGATACTGGTCTGTAATTATTGATGTTAGAGGGATCCAAAGAAGGTTTCTTTAGTATAGGGATAACCCTTGCTTGCTTAAAGGCAGTTGGTACCTGTCCTGATGTAATGGATCTATTGATGACTGTGGTGATGAAGGGCAGGAGGTCAGGTGAGATGGTCTGGAGCATAGTGGAAGGGATTGGATCCAGTGGGCAGGTGGTGGGATTGGAGGAGTGGATGATTTGCAAAACCTCTTCTGCTGCTATGGTTGAGAGATGCTTTAGTGAAGGACTAGCTGAGTCCTGGCTGTGTAATATAGATGAAGTAGGGGCGGACGTGAAGGTCTGGCAGATCTTCTCAATCTTCTCTGTGTAAAAAGTGGCAAAATCTTCAGCGGTCAGGGAGGATGGAGCAGGTGGAGTTGGAGGGTTGAGTAGTGCAGAGATGATGTTGTGGAGCTTTCGGGGATCTTGTGTAGAAGCCTCAAGCTTTTCCTTGTAAAAGGAAGTCTGTGAACCAATAGAAGTTGGTGATCCTTTTTGTCTGAAATAAATAAATTACACAAACTGATAATTTTCAGGTAGTATTTAAAGAGAGTCTTTATAAGATCCCCATTATTTCTTTTATTTTATTTCTTTTATTTCTTTATATTTTTTATTGACTGCTGCTAAACTGTAATACTGCAGTTTCTTTCATATCTATGATCATATTTTTTATGTTTTAGATATTTTATTGACTGTTGCTATACTGATACTGCAGTTTCTTTTATTTATTTGATTTTATTACTTATATTATTATTTTTTAAAATATTTTATTGACTTCAGCTGAACTGATACTGCAGTTTCTTTAATTTCTTTAATTTTATTTCTTTTAATTTTTTAGATATTTTACTGTCTGCTGCAAAACTGTGATACTGCAATTTCTTTGATTTCTTTGATTTTATTTCTTTTATTTTTTAGATATTTTATTGACTCCTGCTAAACTGATACTGCGGTTTCTTTTTATTTCTTTGATTTTATTAAAAAAAAAAAAAGTTTATTGTTAATACAAAAAAATGTTCTTGCCTCCAAATTCCTTTTTTTTTCCTTCTCTTTTTTAAAAAATGAATAAATAAATAAAAATCCCTGGGCTAAATTTAAATCCGAGTTTCCACGCATCCCATTTTCAGTGTCCTGCTTAAAGAAAACCGCATCTCGCATATTATAAGCATGATAATACGTTGCTACTCCTACACAAGTGAAATATTATAGCCACTTGACTTGTCTTAATTCGGCTAATAAGCAGTAAAACGTTCAAACCTACACACACATTTTCACACAAAATAACGCTTTTAATGAAACTAACAGCACTTGGAAAAATGACCCCTGACTTTATGAACTTAAATACTTCAGACTTAATAAGCAAAAGAATATGAATAATGTTGCAGACAAATGGCACTCACTTCATTTATATATATATATATATATATATATATATATATATATATATATATATATATATAAAAAACACAAGGTTTTTTGCACATAAACCCACGCAAGTGTGTGGTTTCACTTCAACGCTTCGTGTTACATAACTAACCGAAGGGAAGATGGCGAGGCTGTTATTGGCCTTGTGCTGAGGCGTCTGTGTTTAATGATGCTATCTATAGACTCGTCTTCTGCTGGTTCAGGCGTTTTGGTGTCTGCACTTTCTCCCGAGCTATTGTCTAGTCCTCTTACACAGATTTACGGGGCTTTGGTAATAGAGAGCAGGGAGGAATGGCATGAAAAATTCATGGTGTGATGAATAAGAGTACGAGGCAGTATCACAGTTTGAGTTTATCGCGAGAGAAAAGATAATAAAAATCACAGAATAAAAGAGAAGCTATGGAAATGGTTATGTTATTTGCTTGAGAAACAAACATGGGCTTGTTATGAGGGCTTTCAGCCTTCTGTTGTTAATCAGAATGATTAAAGTAGATATAAAATGTCCTTTTTTTATATTACCCACGATGTTTATTCACTACAAGTGTTTACCACAGCACTCTTGATTTTGTCAGAAGGTGTTGTTTCAATTTATGCTGCAAGTTCCATCATGGCAAAACAAAAAACTTTATTGTTCCTGTATTAACTAATTCACAAGACTGGTATTTAAACCCCTCAATAAAAATTAGCAATAAAAATCTTGACTAAATCTTCGTCCCGGGTCTCCGACGGCGAACCTGTGACGTGTTTTAGAAACACCTTTTAATCTGTGTAACGTTATTGCATACCTCAGGGCCATGGTGTGAAAGGAAAATATGCTGTCCTGTTGACATTTCAGTGGAAGTTAATGAGAGATAGAGAGAGTTAGAGAGACGGTTAGCTTCATTCTCGTAGAGCAGGTGGTCATTATTTATAATTACGCTTCATTTGAATTTCGTTACTCAGTTTTATTTTTGCTCATTATCTGTAATTACTGCTTATTAACATAGAATCATAGTGTGTGTGTGTGTGTGTGTGTGTGATGATCTTGTTCTGATTAATCAGAACAACAAGCAGATGGACTTCAGCAGATCAATATGGAAACGCAACAGGACAGGACGGTCGATGCATTTACACTACAGAGAGAGAGAGAGAGAGATATTGGAAGAAAGAGAGAGAGATACATGGAGAGAGAAAGAGAGCGAGAGAGAGAGAGAGAGAGAGACAGACAGAGTGTGAGAGAGAGAGAGACAGAGAGAGAGCCATGCCAGAAAGAGAGATACAGGGAGAGAGAGAGGAGAGAGAGAGAGAGAGAGAGAGAGACAGACAGACAGAGTGTGAGAGAGAGAGAGACAGAGAGAGAGCCATGCCAGAAAGAGAGATACAGGGAGAGAGAGAGGAGAGAGAGAGAGAGAGAGAGAGAGAGAGAGAGAGAGAGAGAGAAATGCCAGAGAGAGAGAGAGAGAGAGAGAGACATGACAGCAAAAGAGAGAGAGAGACCTGGGAGAGAGATGGAGACAGAATTAGAGAGAAGAGAGATGCCAGAGAGAGACAGAGATACAGGGAGAGAGAGATGGAGAGACAGAGAGAGAGAAAGACACAGAGAGAGACATGGAAGAGAGATGGAGAGACAGAGGGAGAGAGATAAAGAGACGGAGAGAAAGAGATCGACAGAGAGACATGAGAGAGACGGAGAGATAGAGACAGAGGGAGAGAAAGAGATTGACAGAGAGAGACATGGGAGGTAGGGAGAGCTATTTTAGGTATCAGGATTGCAGAGATAGATGTCAGATTTCTCTTGTATGTAAAAGTAGCAGTGTGAAAAGCAGCATGTGCCGAGCGTCGAAATCTGCTTCAGCTCTCTGTATAAACACTGATGTGAGGTGCAGCTAACCTAGTGGCAGCCTTGTCATTGTTAGTGTGTGTGTTAGTGTGTGTGTTAGTGTGTGTGTTAAACCACACAGCAACACACACCAACAGCTGCAGTCAAACAGCTGTAAAACTGTACAAACCTTAGTGTTTTGGAGTTAAAGGAAAACTCCAGCGTGTGTGTGGTGTGTGTTTGTTGTTGTTGTGTGATTACACCTTAAAATGAACACAGGATTAAAATAAAAGGACTGACACTTGACTCTCACTGTACTGTACTTTTGTATTTTTTCATCCTTTTTTTCTATAATACACAGGAAAAAATGGAGTATGTGAAAACGTGGAATGTTAGATAAAAAATATAAATAAAATGAATTAAATAAATCAATAAATTAACTAATACTTCATCATCATTATTATTTTATTACTATTATTATCATTATTATCATTATTATTATTATTATTATTATTATTAATAATAATAATAATAATAATATACATTTTTAACATATCTTTTTTTTAATGTTTTTAAATATTTTCCTAATCAAGTAATTATATTATATTACATTACATTACATTACATTACATTATATTATATTATATTATATTATATTATATTATATTATATTATATTATATTATATTATATTATATTATATTATATTATATTATATTATATTATATTATATTTACACATAATTTAAACAAGTTTAATTGACTGGATTAAATGAGCATGACCAGTTCTTGAGCTATTAACATTAACCATCTTGTTGAGATGTCTGCATATTGAACTATAATATTAAATAAACACAAGTGAAGAAGCGGTAATGTGGCTGTTGTCGAACACTGGCATCCTGGGTTAAGTCTTCTGTCTGAGGGAGACCACAGTCAGCTTTGGAAGTAGATTGATTAATCTGATTGAATCTGTTCATGTTGGATGTATAAAGAACAAATTAAGTCAATGTAGTGTAACTCAGTCTGAATGCTCAGTGCATCCAGATGGACATTTTAAAGTGTAAAGTGTAAGTAAGTAATCTGAACTACTTTTGACGTAGCGTTCCATTGTCGAAAGTTGTATGAGGAATACATCCGGGAACTGTTCAAAACTTGTTAGCCTCAGTGGAAAGCCAACCGAAGCGACTTCAGCATGCATTCAAAAGCTAGGTGATTTTTCGGGCATTTTTTTGTTGACAGATTGGTGGTGTTCTATTTTTAGCCCAAGCTTGGTGGCACGACTTCCTGTGAGGACCCTTGACATGGAATGTTTGGCTTGGGTCAGTTCTTTGTAAGCAGCCATACGGTTTACATGCGCTTCATATTGGAAATATTGCTCACATTTCTGGGTGGCTGGAACGGATTATCTGCATTCACATTATTTCTTATCAGAAAATTCATATCGCAATACAAATTTTCCCCATAAGAACTCGCCTCCAGAATGAATTAGATTCGTATGCCGAGGTTCTACTGTAATGGAGTAATGAAGTAATGCTTAGCATGAATAGTTTAATGCAAACTCGCACCATTCATTGATTATTCCTCACATTTTTGGACAATTCCTTCAACATTAGTATTATTATCAGTACATTTTCCCACTTTTTTAGTATTAAAAAGTGAAAACACACAAATGCAGTATTTCACCATTCATATCTAGCTTTCATCTTCATAATCATAAACTATAAGATCCTAGCCTGACAAAATCTCATCAGTTCTTTCAATATCGCTATTCAATACAACTGTTTTTCACTACATGTCCTTATATATATTCCAGACGCTCCTAACTGTCAGCTCAGGGAAAGGGAAAGGGAGAGTTTTCTGCAAGAGTGAATATGATGAAGATGGATGGCTCCCTGGTAGGTTTAGACGCTGTTGTTTTGATAGCTCTCGAGTCACATCTATCTGCCAAATCCCAGATCTGGCAGGCCTTCAGGCCATGTTTCTCACCAGCTAACACACAAGCACACAGGACAAAAAGCCCTGAGGGAGACGCTAGATAGACTTCGCTGGTTGGAGACTGTCAACTGACCATACCCGATCACTATGACTTAATATATTTGGGGTGTTTTTTTGAAGATCTTGGGCTGATGTTCAAGGTTCACTAATCCTGAGGGGACTGTTAAGTGTTTTTTCTTGATAGGAAAGGGTTTCTTTTTTTTTTGCCAAATTGGAGTTGTGATCTATTAGCAGATCAAATTCTTGCTTCTGTAGAACTCTACAATCTAATGTGATCATATAGGATCATCTCAAATCATATAGGATCATCCTACAAATCTTGTTAGAGCTAGAGTTCTCTAGCTTCAAGATAACGCTATGATCTAATACGATCACAATAGATCGCAGAGATCTCTAGAAGCCGGAGAGCCCTAGAGAAGATCTAGAGATGCTCCAATATGAACACATTAGATGATATGTATCTTTAGATGCTATATAACTCCAGAGAATTTCTTCGGGAAGATTTGTAGATGATCTGGAGATGAGCCAATATGATCACATTAGATCATAGAGTTCTATAGAAGCTAAAAAGGACTCTAGTGAAGATCTTTAGAAGATTAACAGATGATCCAATATGATCTCAGTAGATCACTGGGTTCTCTAGATGCTAGAGAACTCTAGGAAAGATATAAAGAAGATCTAGCTATGTTATCTACATGATCACATTAGATCATAGGGTTCTTTAGAAGCTAGATAACTCTAGATAAGATCTATAGAAGATCTAGAGATGATTCAATATGATCTCACTAGATCACATTGTTCTCTAGAAGCTAAAGAACTCTAGAGAAGATCTATAGAAGATCTAGATATGTTCTCTACATGATCACATAAGATCATAGGGTTTTCTAAAAGCTAGAGGACTAGAGAAGATCTAGAAATCATTCAATCATAGAATTCTCTAGAAGCTGGAGAACACTAGAGAAGATCTAAAGAAGGTGTAGAGATGATCCAATTTGATCGCATTAGATGACAGAGTTCTTAAGAAGCTAGAGAAGTCTAGAGAAGATCTAGAAATGATCCATATGCTCAGAGTTGATCGCAGAGTGATCTAGACGCTAGAAAACTCTGGAGAAGATCTAATGGCTTACTCATTAGGGATAAATTGATACATTTATTCATTTCACATTTACATCCTGAATTTATAGATTTCTGTAAAGCTGCTATGCCCCCATGTTAAAACTGCTACCTAAATATAATTGAATTGAATTGCATCTTGGGATATGTTGTTTTTAGAAAATTATGAACTTCTGGGTAATGACAGCATCACACTAGACTGCGGTTGATTTTTTCCCTAAAGCATCCTGCCTCGGTGTGTTTTATTCCTCACTTCCCATAGACTTCTATAATAAATGATTTTTGAGTTTTATTCACAATTATGAAATATCCAAATTCATACTTCCTCTACAAATGTAGTGTCTGAGGATTAGGTCGTAGAAAACTCCTTCAAACTTGAGGCTTGGATGAGCTCGTTGAAGCGGCGCATCCGAGAGCTGCTCTCGTTTTCCTGCTAAGTGGTCTGTGACTGGATCTCTCAATCCGTCTGCACCTCAGGGCTAAATTGAGAAACAAATGGATGAGCCGAGGCAATCTGAAATCGCAATTCAATCCGCCAGGTTCTCATGGTAGACTCGGGCCAAACAAAGCGACGCAGCCATGACAACACAAACTTAATGAGTGTAATAAGCAGGATCTGAGGTTTACCAATCGGGGAATATCTTTATGAAGTGGAATCCCATGGCTAAGTATGTGGCGTTCGGTCACATACGAAAATGCTTCTTGCTTTTCATATCACATTCAGAGGACTTGTGTTTATTTGTGAGGGACAGAATTTCTGATAGGTTTTAGGAACATATTTGCCATACTATCTTCGTGAGGACCTTTATTGACATAATTAATGTAGATAAGTGATGCTTTGCATAACCCCAAGATGAAACCTGGCAACCAAAAGGAATCATTTAATTAATACATTAATGAAATTAATTTGAAAATGTATTATCCCTTGCTTAGGCCAACTAAAATGTCCCCGAAAGGTCAAAGGTGTTCCTATCTTTGTAGGGGACCTTCGATCACAACCAAGATCCAAGATGTTAAATCATGCCCTGTAGAACCCCATACCCATAAGCTCCACCCACCCATGCACCGACCCCACCCACATGGTTAACCAATAAAATTACTAGTAATATACAGTACTACTAAAACAACTTCCAGTTGCCATACATTCAACCAGAGCAGGGTTTTATACAAAAATAATGCATGACAAATAAGTAGCCACATATTGATTTATAAATAAAGCACTAGAAGTGTGAACGCAGTCGTAAGTCCAGATGTGCCTGTTGTGAGCTGAACATTACCTTTGTAAGGACCTTTGTAATTATTACAGCTGCTAATTAACACTATGCCTACGCTTAGATCCAACCCTAACTTGATCTGATTGACAGCTTTAGATTCCCTTGTGGGGACCAGGTAAATGTCCCCATAAGCTCAAAAATGTCCTCGTGAAGACATTTGGTTCCTGCATCAAGATGTTAAACATAACATGTAACCAATCTACGAATAACAAACACACACACACGACCACAAGAGCCTCATTTTCTTCTAAAACGTAACCTCATTGATCCACCAGACGTGAACAGGAAGCACTTCTGAGGTTGCCATAGCCACATTTTGGTCTGTTTGGTGGATGACATACCCTCATCATAGAAGAATCATTACAGAGCATTGAGTCAAACATCAGACAGCTTTGGGCGCACTGATCAAAGCTGTTTTGCGCTTTGATAGCAGCCTGCTGGCTTTAATGGCAAGGCTGTGTGTATACTAGACGCTGGGTCACGATACTCCTATCACTTTCATACCGTAAATAATTCTCACAGTGAAAGAACTGAACTCTTCTACGTCTATTTGTGAGGAACTCGCCTTGCCTGGTCTTTCTCTCCCTCTCTCTCTCTCTCTCTCTCTCTGCTCTCAATTGAGGTCATTATGCTTTGCTTTATTACCCCTAGGGGAAGCAGATTATAGAAAAAGCAGTGTCAGTAAGCAGAGCTCCACAGCTCAGATGGCGTCAGGTACAGTATATTGCCTTGGGAGTAAAATATGATGGCAATTTCATGCTGTTATTGGCTCTAGCGCTCATGCTTCCTTTTCAGAGCACGAGTGTCCTTGTTTGTCAAAAGCAGAGATACACACACATACACACATATACACACACACATGCACAAGCTTCCAGCTATTGTGGTGTCAGTGGGAGCAGCTGTGGCATTAGTGAGCATGCCGGTCACATCTCATCTTCGCTGATGTGAGGTCTGATAAACCCATTTGAGCTGCCTGTAGGAAGCGTTTATCTCCAAAAATCCTTAATGTTATCAAACTCTTGCAGACCTTGGACCACAGCGGAGTGTCATACGAGATACTCGCATGTCCTCCACCTGTTAGCGTAGTCCTCTTTCAGAATTTTCTTCCAGTCTTACAGAAGTCTCTTTCTCTCAAAAGCCCTCCATGCGACGCTACATTAAAATCCCATTTCCACTGATGTATCGGACAATTTTCCTCCCATTACAGACATTAATTCTTAGTCGGATGATCTAATTAGCTTAAGCCACGCTAAATTTCCTTCGTAAGCTTTCTTTAGTTACAGATCATCCGTTATTCTGCTTCATCCTCTCTCAAATTTGATCTCTATCCATGTGGGTAATGCGTTCGTTTTCGTGGCTAGGCAATGGGATAAGTAATGTGCCTTTATCTGAAAATAATCAGCGTGCGACTCGGTCTGACGTGTTAATGTTACTACTCGTGAAGTATTATTTTCCGATAACAGCGTGTCTTTTCAGCAAAGTCATTTCTTCTCTTTGCAATCGGCAACAATCTGAGACGCATCCAATTCTCTTTCCAACCTCTTTCTTTGTTCACTGTAAAAAAAAAAAGTGTTAACCATTCATTACCCTGAAATGGAAAGCAGCTGTATACCTTTAGAGAAGATCGCATACATACTCAGGGGCAGAGGTGAACTATTTTATAAAATTTGCACAGGATCTGACCTGACAAATAGTTTTATATTGTATACTTTTTTTCTTTTTTCCTTATTTTAAATTTCTTCTCCTTTGTTTTTATTATTATTATTATTTATATTTTTTATTGTATACATTATTATTTTTAAAAAAAATATTTTTATATTTAAAATTATTTTTATTATATATATATTATTTATTTAATGTTTGTCTTTCTCTTGCATTTTGTCTCCTGTTTTGTTGTTGTTATTGTTAAATAAATTAAATTAAATTAAAAATAAAAATACAGATGATTAGAGTATACTTAGCCCAAAAGACAATCCAAAAGAATATACAGAGAGTAAAACATATTTGCGGCAGTTGTAGCTCAAGATTGGAAGATTTTGGTTTAAGCCCCAGCACTGGCAAGTTGCCCCTGTTGGGCCCTTGAGCAAGGCCCCCAAATACCCCCTGCTCCATGGGTGCTGCATCATGGCTGACCCTGCTTTCTGACCCCAACCCTCCAAGGATAGGATATGTAAAGAAAGAATTTCACTGTGCTGTAATATAAATGTGACAAATAAAAAGGAAACAGCCACAGTGTTTAACAAGTCTTCACAAAAGGATGAATGAGTGGGGAAGGGACCCAGAAGGTGTCTGAGCTGGTGTTTTGAATCGGCCTTGGAGTCCAGTTATGTTTTCGAGGCACTCCATCTTTACGTGAGTGTAATGTGGAGTACTCTGGTCAACATGGGGCTGCTTCTGGATGTCTGAAGATTTTTCAAGCACACTAATCACATTCGCTTCTTCCCCAAGCGGCGCTCGAAGCTGAACTCGAAATTCACTTTGTTAACCCTGGCTCCTCGTTCCTCAAGCTACTGATTTCTAGCTCCTACATTATTTATGGCCTGCTACATTGTGCAGTTGGTGTTAACACCGGTGCAGTATTTGCACTACAAGGATATAATCAGCCATAAAGCAAAGACAGGCTCGCTGAGGTTTAGTAGAATGATGGATCTTTGCAATGCTGATCGTATTTGTCTGTTTTTATACGCCGTCTACGGCGGCAGCACGAGCCAGATCTGTATAATTATGTTTGGTCTCTTTACAGACTTTACAACTTGCTTGAGAAAAGGCAGAGAAATATGTAGTCTATATATCTAGTAGGGATGTAATTGAATATAATGATACTATTTGACATGACCAGATAATGGTTTAAATGAATGGAAATACAGATATTTACTTCCTTCTGTTTAGGCCACGCCCACTTTGGGTTAAAAATACTCATGTCATTACATTACACCAATAATTTCTAGTCACATGTAAACAGTAAGAGACATTTACATTATTTACTGTCCGGTGTCACCCAAATGAGGACGAGGTTCCCTTCTGAGCCTGGTTCCTCTCAAGGTTTCATCCTCATATCATCTCAGGGAGTTTTTCCTTGCCACCGTCGCCGCAGGTTTGCTCATTTGGGATAAAATTAGGGATACAATTCGAGACAAAATAGTTATTTTACTTTAAACTTTATTTTCTGTTTCTATACTTCTGTAAATCTGCTTTGAGGCAATGTCCCATACAAATAAATTGAATTAAATTAATTATAATTAAGAGACATTATGCAGTTCATCCTAAAACACAGTGTATTTTTTTTCTGTAATATTTTTTTAAAATTTAGTCTAATTTTACAAGAAAATCATGCAGGTTTTGGATATACTATAATAGTTGTCTTTATCTTGGTTTTAAATATAGATAGGTCAATATAATAAAATATAGATGGGTCATTAATGACCTTGATCAGTATGCTATGCATCAGGCTATAAAAACATTCGATAACGCTGACATTATTTTAAATATGACTTTTTTTGCAGTGTGTATAGTCCCCTAACTGTCTGGATATTTGTTCTTATTTGTATTTCTAGCATAAACCCTTATCCAGAGTAACTTATCTCATTTTATACAACTACGGATTAAAGGCCTTGCTCAGGGATCCTTAGCTTAATGGACCTGGGCTTTGAACCCACAATCTTCTGTCTAGAAGGCCAAGACCTTAACCACTAAACTACCACATTCTCTGGACTCATAAGCCAACACAGCTACCCCCAAAAAATATACACACACCATCTCTTTAGCACACTGTTGTTTTGACAGAGCTAAGTCTGCAATTTGTAGCTGAGGAGGAGTGCATTTACATACACTAACAAGCCTTAGAAAGATGCAAACAGGAGCAAAGGCTAATGATGAGGGCTTGGATTTTTTTTAGCATTATCAAACTACTCTAGACTGCTCGAACCCTCTCTTAGTATAGAATTAACAGTCTACACTACAACACCTCATCGTATTCCAGTTCTTGTCATTTGCACAGCAGCTAAAGCAACCTAACATCTGTTATTTATACATCCATTAATATACAGTTAATTAACACAGAATTTCTAATGACTGCCTCTGGTAAAAAGAGGCATCAGGGAGCGCCGGATAAAAATCACAGAAGGACTAAAATGTCAATTCTGGCTTACGAGAAATCAATTAGACCAAACGGTTTGTTTGAGGAAGTTTACAAAAGGAAAAGAAAAAAACCAAACATCTAGACACATGCACACATATAAAGGAGGGTCCATTTGTTTGAGACCGGATTAAAAAAATCAGCCTTTTTTATTTCAAATAAAAAATAAACAGAAGGTTTTTTCAAGCATTTGGAAATATTTAAGACAAAGAAATTTTATGTAAATTTAATGAATATCGTGAATAGTTCATTTT
Organism: Hemibagrus wyckioides; assembly: GCF_019097595.1. Lineage (NCBI taxonomy): Eukaryota > Metazoa > Chordata > Actinopteri > Siluriformes > Bagridae > Hemibagrus > Hemibagrus wyckioides. Next base: position 5,109,739 of record NC_080729.1, read on the forward strand.
TAGTTTGCACTATTTCTAGGTCCAACAAACGTGTAATATTGGCCATGATAGCTGCTTTGCACAAAAGGTCAGATTTTCCTCATGTCTAATCTCTTCTAATGAAGCGTGTGTTCAGACCACACGCAGACGGATTTGGTTTCAAATGGATTATCAGGTTCTGCATAAAAGTGTGGAGTCCATGCCAGTATGCGGTGTTTAAAGCAAAGAAGGGGGACGTTCATCCTCAAGTATTTTCACACGAACACACACACACATATACACACAAGTTCCTCTGGCAAACCGTGATATTTGGAGAAGCTCGCAAACTCCGCACTCCAGATTTTACACAGGTTCGGACCAAGACGTGTCACGTGACATCATCAGTCGAAGCTCTCTACCATTCACATGCATCGAACATGAGTGCAGCTCCCATAGAAAGTAATTAGATGGGTGTTTTCACTGGTAGGAGTTTCAAAGAAGAATCATGTGCTTGAAATTGTGCTTGATAATTCAAGATGTTTTGTGGAGGGGAAAAAACAGAACACAAAACAACAACAAAAAACACCTTAAAGTTACATTTTAAAGTTCGAAAAACTGAAGGGACTGATAGAGAGAGAGAGAGAGAGCGAGAGAGAGAGAGACAGAAAAAGAGAGTGAGCTAGAAACAGACAGACAGAAAGAGGGAGAAAGAAAGAGACAGAGAGAGATATAGACAGACAGACAGAAAGAGAGAGGGAGAGATAGACAGACAAAGAGAGACAGACAGACAGAAGGAGAGATTGACAGACAGAGGGAGCAAGAAAGAGAGATAAAGGGAGACAGACAGACAGAGAAAGAGAGAGAGAGATAGACAGACAGAGGGGGCAAGAGAGGGAGATAAAGAGAGAGACAGACAGACAGAAAGAGAGAGAGAAAAAGACAGAGAAAGAGATAGGCAGACAGAAGGAGAGATAGACAGACAGAGGGGGCAAGAGAGAGAGATAAAGAAAGAGACAGACAGACAGAAAGAGAGAGCGAAAGACAGAGAGAGAGATAGGCAGACAGACAGACAGACAGACAGACAGAAAGAGAGAGTGAGAAAGACAGAGAAAGAGATAGACAGACAGACATACAGACAGACAGAAGGAGAGATAGACAGACAGAGGGAGCCAGATTGAGAGAGTGAGAGAGACAGACAGACAGAAAGAAAAAGAGAGAGACAGACAGAGAGAGACAGAGTGATCTAATCTAACAGGGCTTGTAGTAGTTTCAGAAGTAACAGTGTAAATGATCACAGCTGCAGTGAAACTGAAATTCAGTAGTGATAGGCTCTCTGTTATATACACGCTCTTACACACTCTCACACACTCTCACACACTCTCACACACTCTCACACACTCTGACACACTCTGACACACTCTCACACACTCTGACACACTCTCACACACTCTCACACACTCTCACACACTCTCACACACTCTGACACGCTCTTACACGCTCTCACACACTCTGACACACTCTCACACACTCTCACACACTCTCACACACTCTCACACACTCTGACACGCTCTTACACGCTCTCACACACTCTTACACACTCTGACACACTCTCACACACTCTCACACACTCTGACACTCTTACACACTCTGACACACTCTCACACACTCTCACACACTATGACACACTCTCACACACTCTCACACACTCTGACACACTCTGACACACTCTGACACACTCTTACACACTGACACACTCTCACACACTCTCACACACTATGACACTCTCACACACTCTCACACACTCTGACACACTCTGACACTCTTACACACTCTCACACACTCTCACACACTCTTACACACTCTCACACACTATGACACACTCTCACACACTCTCACACACTCTGACACACTCTGACACTCTTACACACTCTCACACACTCTCACACACTCTCACACACTCTGACACACTCTGACACTCTTACACACTCTTACACACTGACACACTCTCACACACTATGACACACTCTCACACACTCTCACACACTCTGACACTCTTACACACTCTGACACACTCTGACACACTCTCACACACTCTCACACACTCTCACACACTCTCACACACTATGACACACTCTCACACACTCTCACACACTCTCACACACTCTCACACACTCTCACACACTCTGACACTCTCACACACTCTCACACACTCTCACACACTCTCACACACTCTGACACACTCTTACACACTCTCACACACTCTTACACACTCTCACACACTCTCACACACTCTCACACACTCTGACACACTCTTACACACTCTCACACACTCTTACACACTCTCACACACTCTCACACACTCTGACACACTCTGACACGCTCTTACACACTCTTACACACTCTGACACACTCTCACACACTCTGACACTCTTACACACTCTGACACACTCTGACACTCTTACACACTCTTACACACTGACACACTCTCACACACTCTCACACACTATGACACACTCTCACACACTCTCACACACTCTGACACACTCTGACACTCTTACACACTCTGACACACTCTGACACACTCTCACACACTCTCACACACTCTTACACACTCTCACACACTATGACACACTCTCACACACTCTCACACACTCTGACACACTCTTACACACTCTCACACACTCTCACACACTCTCACACACTCTGACACACTCTCACACACTCTCAAACACTCTCACACACTCTGACACACTCTCACACACTCTCACACACTCTGACACACTCTCACACACTCTGACACACTCTCAAACACTCTCACACACTCTGACACACTCTCACACACTCTCACACACTCTGACACACTCTCACACACTCTGACACACTCTGACACACTCTGACACACTCTTACACACTCTCACACACGCTGACACACTCTTACACACTCTGACAGAGTCCTGACCTCAACCCGATAGAACACCTTTGGGATGAATTAGAGCGGAGACTGAGAGCCAGACCTTCTCGTCCAACATCAGTGTGTGACCTCACAAATGCGCTTCTGGAAGAATGGTCAAAAATTCCCATAAACACACTCCTAAACCTTGTGGACAGCCTTCCCAGAAGAGTTGAAGCTGTTATAGCTGCAAAGGGTGGACCGACGTCATATTGAACCCTATGGATTAGGAATGGGATGTCACTTAAGTTCATATGGGAGTCAAGGCAGGTGAGCGAATACTTTTGGCAATATAGTGTAGATAGATAGATAGATAGATAGATAGATAGATAGATAGATAGATAGATAGATAGATAGATAGATAGATAGATAGATAGATAGATAGATAGATAGATAGATAGATAGATAGATAGATAGATAGATAGATAGATAGATAGATAGATACTTTATTCATCCCAATGGGAATTTCACAGTTTCCCTTTGTGTGTGTGTGTATGTGTATGTGCGTGTGTGTGTGTGTGTGTGTGTGTGTGTGTGTGTGTCTGTGATGCTGTTCTTGTTCCAAGACCTCCTAAACATCAATGAAGGGTTACCCATGAGGCCACACCCATCTTGTTGATTTGTGTGTGTGTGTCTGTGTCTGTGTGTGTGTGTGTGTGTTTGACGCTGTTCTTGTTTCAAGATCTCCTAAACATCAGTGAAGGGTTACCCATGAGGCCACACCCATCTTGTTGATTTGTGTGTGTGTGTGTGCGCGCCTCCGTGTGTATTAATCCACTTCAAAGCCCAAGCATCTGTCTCTTCCCCGTCTATCCTCCATATTTAATCTGTCCCCTCTGTGGCGTTCTTTGAAGGCACGCTCATTCTCTCTGTGCAGCCAAAATCAAAACAAAAGGAAGCGAGACCTCATGAAAAGGAAAGAGGAAAGAAAGTGTATTGTGTATTATATCATCGAAGAGTATGCTTCAGTATCTCATAATTACACACACACACAGCATAAAATCTTTTATTTTACATTTACACAGTCATCTCACAGACTTTAATTGGTATTATATTGGACATGTGGCCAGGTGTACGTGTAGTTTAACATTGCTGAGGGCCAGGTAGAGATATTAAATTGCAAAAATTGAATAATTTGTATATATATTTTATTTTTTTATTTCATGCATTTTTTTTGGGGGCAGTGGCGGCTCAGGTGGTTAAGGCACTGGGTTGTTAATCGAAAGATCAGGGTTCAAGCCTCAGCACCACCAAGCTGCCACCTTTGGGCCCTTGAGCAAGGCCCTTAACCCTGCCCAGGGGTGCTGCATCATGGCTGACCTTGTACTCTGACCCCAAACCTCCAAGGATCGGACATGTGAAGAAAGAATTTCACTGTGTTGTTATGTATGTATGACAAATAACGGCTACTCTATTCTTTGCAATTTCAGCACATTTAATTAGTCCACTTGCGCACATAGGTTAAGACACATTATTGGTCATTTTTATTAATCAGGCCTTAAAGGTCTTGTTGTTATAAAGGTGTTATTGCTTTATTCTCTTTCATTAAAGTGTGTGCATTCTTTTTCTACTCAGCTATACCAGAGGTGTGGCTCAATACCACTATCTATTAGCTGTATCAGTACCTGATCTGTGCATCAAATATCTGTAACTGGACCTTGATGTCCATGGTTTAGGAAAGCTATTTCTTTGTTTGTTCATTTTTCATTCACATAATATAGAAACATACAGCAACCTGCTGAAAGATCACACGTGATCTTTAACAATTCCCAGAGTTTATTATTTTTCTCTATTAGATGTCTTTTGAACATTCTAGCAAGGTTACCTAATTTTCTCATTTCACTAGCTGGCTATCTTTTATCTAAATCAGGGTACTGTTGTTTAAAGTGGACATTAGACAGCTACACTATATTGCCAAAAGTTTTGGGACATTGGTCCGCCCTTTGCAGCTATAACAGCTTCAACTCTTCTAGGAAGGCTTTCCACAAGGTTTAGGAGGGTGTTTATGGGAATTTTTGACCCCATTCCTCTAGAAGCACATTTGTGAGGTCAGGCACTGATGTTAGACGAGAAGGTCTGGCTCACAGTCTCCACTCTAATTCATCCCAAAGGTGTTCTATGGGGTTGAGGTCAGGACTCTGTGCAGGCCAGTCAAGTTCCTCCACACCAAGCTCACTCATCCATGTCTTTATGGACCTTGCTTTGTACACTGGTCATGTTGGAACAGGAAGGGGTCATCCCCAAACTGTTCCCACAAAGTTGGGAGCATGAAATTGTCCAAAATGTCTTGGTATGAAGCTGAAGCATTAAGAGTTCCTTTCACTGGAACTAAGGGGCCGAGCCCAACCCCTGAAAAACAACACCTGAATTCAATGATTTGGAGGGGTGTCCCAAAACTTTTGGCAATATAGTGTATATTTGTTTTTAAGTTTCCAGAAAGATCCAGAAATGTTCGATAGACTTTATGAGAATCCATTGTGAAGCCGAGACACGGTGCTGTGAGACGATTTTCCAGGAACACTGATGAATGATGAAAACATGTGCAATGAACATAACAGATAATATTTTAATACTTCATGAAATTATTATATAAATTTTTTAATCCCAGCCGAGATATCCTTTGCTCAGCATGTGTTCTGCATATTGATCAGGCGAATTTTTTAGATTAATGCAGAAATTAAAAACAGAGTTTAGTAAAGCAGTGGCTGCCTTACCAAACCACTGAGAAAATACTGAAATTTCAGATTATTCACATGTATTTGTGTATATTCAGCTACATACCTAAACTATAACTAGTTTTATTTTTCTCCATAGTGCATATATATTTCTTTGCTTTTTTGTCGAAAATTCATTTTTCCATCCAGCTCACTTCCATCCCACTGCTGACTTGTTAGTATTGTACATTTCTAGTATGAACAGGATTTTCAGATCACTGTAAACCCCCCTGGATGCTACCCGTGCTATAAATCCTGGTCGAAGTGCCGGTAATTTTCTTCCCATTAACACACACACTCATCTTCTCCGACAGTGCTGTGCTGTCAGAAATGTCAGCTGGCATTCATAGCCACACACAGATGCTCCAATTATATCATATTGCCACAGTGTGCTACAGCTGAGGCCCTTTGCCAAAGGGGCTTATGGGATTTTAAGTCCAAAGCTCCTCGACCTCATAGCAACAGAAATACTAAATTCACAGAGAATTCGTTTTTTTTTTTAGATTATTGGCAGTCAGTGTGTGAACTGGGAGATATTAAATGAATGTGATTAATGAAAGTGCTTGTGCGGTTCTTTACTCTTAAATGAGCTGGTGTCTGGAACGGGATTCTCTCAACACGAAACATTATACAGACGCAAGGTGGAGCTCATCACCATAGGGCCAGATGTGATCCAGCAACATCGGACAAGCCAAGTGTGACGCTGCTCATCCAACACAACCAGCCAAAGATCCAACCCAATTAGAAAGTGGTGAATGAGATAACTTGATCAAGCAGCTTAGCCCTCTGTGTCCATGTGTATAACACACACGAGCTGAGGTGATTAACATATTACTCATAATCATGATCCCCCTTGGACCACACTGGTGTTCCTGACCAGGGGTGCCAATAGTTTTGAACTGTAAATAATTCAAATATGAGGAGTTTGGAGCTTTTCAGCTTCTGAGTATTTAGCTAGCAATATACATTTAGCTGGCAAGGTTTTAGACAGCTTTAGACAGATGTTTACTTTTACTGTCTCCTGAAGCAACATGATCATTGCAGAAAAAAATAATCCACTTCAATGTAGTGAAGTACAGATCAAACTTTTAAAAAGTTTCAGCCAATTTACTTCCTTGTTTTCCAGAATTTAAATGTAGTATTTCCCCCAGAATGCAACACATACACTATATTGCCAAAAGTTTTGGGATGTCTGCCTTCACATGCAAATGAACGTAATATACAGTTAGCCCACCCTTTGCAGCTGTAACAGCTTCAGCTCTTCTGGGAAGGCTTTCCACAAGGTTTAGGAGTGTGTTTAGGGAATTTTTAACCATTCCTCTAGATGTGCATTTGTGAGGTCAGGCACTGATGTTGGACGAGAAGGTCTGTCTCACAGTCTCCGGTCTAATTCATCCCAAAGGTGTTCTATGGGGTGGAGATCAGGACTCTGTGCAGACCAGTCAAGTTCCTCCACACCAAACATGCTCATCCATGTTTTTATGGACCTTGATTTGTGCACTGGTGTGCAGTCATGCTGGAACAGGAAGGGGTCATTGACAAACTGTTCCCACAAAGCAGGAAATTGTCCAAAATGTCTTGGTATGAAGCTGAAGCATTAAGAGTTCCTTTCACTGGAACTAAGTTGCCGAGCCTAACACCTGAAAAACAACACCTGAATGCAATGATTTGGAGGGGTGTCCCAAAACTTTTGGCAATATAGTGTATGTCTGTTTTTTTTTTTATAATAATCATGTTACTAAATCTCCTAGTTACACTTAAATTACACACAATTTTAACATTTAGCCATTTAATTGCAAACCAGGCAGTCTTGCATTTTAGCGGTTTGAAGAAAAACTTCTTCAATCAGTCAACTTGGTGGCTTACGGAATGAATTCAGAATTGCATTTTCATTCCTTACAGTCTCTCAATGTGTGTCTTGAGCTATTTCTGTCTCTGTGCATCTCTCTCACTTGTTCTTGTCAGTCCCTTCTCCATCCTCTCTATCAGTCAGCTGAAAGTTGATTAATGGGTTGGCTCCCTTCTGTTTGAACAGCCTCTTTAACTCCATCTCTTATGTAACATGCCCGTGTCATCTACGAGCTTCCAGCTTGACCTCATCCTTCTGTTAGTTTGTCTGTTCCCTTCTCATTCCTCTGTGAAAGAAAAACAGAGCAAACGATAGGGGGGAAAATAAGAGGAGGAAAATCTTCACGTGTTACATAGTCTGATGACTGAGAATCTTAGAATCAGTAGATCACGAAATGAAGTGCAGAGATGGGAAGAATTGGGAAACGAACAAATGAGAATACAACACAGACAGATGGTTAGAGGCATCTCATGTTCCTTCTCAGTATGGTGCCTCATGGGTCTTAAGGTTAATATGTAAATGTGTACACACTCACATATGTGTTTCATTTCTGGAATCTATTCATATGGCAGCAACGTTATTGCCATACATTCATGTGGCAGCTTCATTATAGCTTTTCATATGGCAGCAACATTACTGCCATCTAATCATGTGGCAGCTTCATTATTGCTATATATTCCTATGGCAGCATCATATTTCCATATGTTGTGGCAGCAACGTTGCTGAGATTTAGTCATATAGCAGCAACATTACTGACATTTAATCATATGTCAACTTCATTATTGCTGTATATTTCTATGGCAGTGACATTACTGACATCTAATCATATGGCAGCAACGTTACTGGCATCTAATCATATGGCAGCTTCATTATTGATATATATTTCTATGGCAGCGGCATTACTGACATCTGACCCTATGGCAGCTTCATTATTGTCATCTAATCAAATGGCAGCAATGTTACTGACATCCAATCATATGGCAGCTTGCCATATATTCTTACGGCAGCAACGTAACTGACATCTAATCATGTGTTGGCGACATTACTGACATCTAATTATATTGCAGTGACATTACTGACATCTTATCATATGGCAGCTTCATTATTGCTATATATTTCTATGCCAGCGACACTACTGACATCTGATCATATGGCAGTGACATTACTGACATCTGATCATATGGCAGCTTCATTATTGCCATCTAATCAATTGGCAGCTTCATTATTGCCATTTGTTCCTATGGCAGTGATGTTTCTGATATCTAGTCATGTGGCAGTGACATTACTGACATCTAATCATATGGCAGCAACATTACTGACATGTAATGATATAGCAGCTTCATTATTGCCATTTGCTCCTATGGCAGTGATGTTTCTGATATCTAGTCATGTGGCAGCGACACTACTGACATCTCATCATATGGCAGTGACATTACTGAGATCTAATCATATAGCAGCATCATTATTGCCATATATTCCTATGGCAGCATCATTACTGCCATCAATTCATATGGCAGCGACATTACTGGCATCTCATCATATATTAGCAGCTTTAATGATCATAAGCAGACTCAGGAGCAGTACTGTGCATTCTGACAGCTCCACACAAGTTTGTAATCATAAAACAAATCAAAATAAAATGGCAAACATTACCAAAAAAGAAATTATTACCAATAACCACGAAGTAAAAAACCTCATCAGAAGCCATTAGAAACAAGTCAGAGCACATTCATAACACAAACAAAACTACAATGGATGTGTGAGACATCTGGGATTTCGAAATTCAGATTCAAAATGACTTATTTTTTCTGTCCATGTCTGCAAATTCTTGTTCTTATTATTTACGATGCAATAGCACTTGCTTGTCAACTGTGATGTAAGAATTACACTGTGATGTAAAATAATGCACAACAACAGCTTGAGAAGCTTGAAATTATTTTCCTCTAGCATTAACGTAACTTGAATCAATTATTTGGTTGACAATTTATTAGTCCTCAACCACGTCGTTTCCAGTAAAACCTACAGACAAAGCTGAACCACATACAGTATGTAGCCAGGATGATACCATGAGATGATACCATGATCCCTACAGGAGGAAACAGGAATAAAGTTCTTTTTCCTGAACATAACTGTTGGCAGAATTCGGTTTGTAATTTTAAAATAGAGTTCTAGCCGAAGTTTTAGATACTTAGATAGTTCCTAGGAGCAGTGTGTGGGTGGATATACAACCCCTGAGTACTTACCTGTACTACTAGATTCACTACTGAATAATTAATGAAGAAGAATTGAATACAGAATAGGAACACTATTGTTCTTCCACTTATTGTATTGTGTGTGTGTGTGTGTGTCTGTGTGTGTGTGTGTGTGTGTGTGTGTGTGAGATCAGTCAGTGCCTGTGATAGAGCTGTGTCAGGAGGTACACATGGAAGCCATGACTCAAGGACAGCTTGCCACACCATGAGTTTATGCTACACACATTAAATTGCTCACCATCGTGTGGCTTTTATCCCTCTATGACATTTGTTTCTATTGCTAATACTTGAGATTATTAGCACTATACTGAGTATTGTTCAAAATAATTGTCACTATTTAAAAAAAAGGAAGTCAGCTACCTAACAAGTGGACATCAACAGTATTTACTGCTAACTCTCACCAGCTAGCTAACTAACTAGTCAACTAGTTCGAACATGCTAAAAAATGTTGATCAGTTCGCCTCTACGCTGATGTTTCATTTCTTTGCCGATCATTTCACTTGAGCTAGGTAGCTCAAGCTAATTTAGCACGATTTCTGACAGGATTTTTATGTAATACATTTAAGTGCTAACACTAGCCAGCTAGCTAACATTAACTAACTGTTTTCATAAACATTCATATTTTTAGTGTCAGTTAGCCAAGACCAGAATTTCTGAATGGACTGTATTGCTAATGTTAGCTAACCTTAGCTAGCCTTCTGTAAGGTCTTCTGTAAGGATTTATATAAAAACAAATATTTTTAACAGTAGCCAGCATGAGCTATAGGGAAATAAATTCTATTCATTCAGATGTTTATAATTTCAGGATTTCCGAGAGTATTTTGAAGTAATATTTATTAATGTTTACCTCTAGTTAACGTAAGATAACCTGACAGGATTTCTGCGAGGATTTTTAAGTAATGGTTATACATGTTTATTAATGTTTATTAAATATAACCTGACAGGATTTCTGTGAGGATTTTAAGTACTATTTATTAATGTTTATCTATAGTTAACCTAAGATAACCTGACAGGATTTCTTAGAGTATTTTTAAATAAAATTTATTGATGTTTACCACCAGTTAACCTAAGATAACCTCACAGGATTATTAGTAATCCTAACAGTAATATTTATAAATGTTTATGAAATACAACCTGACAGGATTTCTGTGAGGATTTTTAAGTAATATTTATTAATGCTCATAAATGTTTATTAAATACAACCTGACAGGATTTCTGTGAGGATTTTTAAGTAATATTTATTAATGCTCATAAATGTTTATTAAATACAACCTGACAGGATTTCTGTGAGGATTTTTAAGTAATATTTATTAATGCTCATAAATGCTTATTAAATACAACCTGACAGGATTTCTGTGAGGATTTTTAAGTAATATTTATTAATGCTCATAAATGTTTATTAAATACAACCTGACAGGATTTCTGTGAGGATTTTTAAGTAATATTTATTAATGCTCATAAATGCTTATTAAATACAACCTGACAGGATTTCTGTGAGGATTTTTAAGTAATATTTATTAATGCTCATAAATGTTTATTAAATACAACCTGACAGGATTTCTGTGAGGAATTTCAAGTACTATTTATTAATGTTTACCTCCAGTTAACCTAACATAACCTGACAGGATTTCAGAGAGGATAAGTAATATTTACAAATCTTTAGAACTGTTTATGAAATACAACCTGAGAGGACTTCTGAGAAAATTTAAGTTAAATCCCTAGATGTCAATAATATTCACTTTTAATGCTAACCAGATTGCTATCACACATGAACCTGAGAAATTTCAGAGGGATTTATAAGTTTATTTTTTTAGAAGTACATAATATTCACTGCTAGATGGATAATGGACTGGTTCTAAATTAGAACAGAGCATGTTAATGAATCTAATTCCTCTGCTCTTTTTCTCATTTTTACACAGAAACGAAAGCAGAACTCGAGGAGCTGATGACAGACATCAAGAAGCTGGCTAACAAAGTGCGCTCGAAGTTAAAGAGTGAGTCCTTGCACTTCCCGATCCAAACACAACACTGTGTAATCTGAAAAACAACTCAGTTCAGTTCAGAAAGGTAAATAAACCCTGTGCCTTTCTCCTTCTGACGAATCCGAGCCATCTGAGATGAGAAGGCGTCCCTGCCGGTGCTGATCGAGTCCTCGACTCTTATTGTCACTGTGATAGCTGTGACTAATGAGTGATGAATAGTTAACGTGATGGTGGAGGCCGCTGCGTTCCAATATATCTCAGTCTCTAGCCTCCACATAACAGCTGCAGCCATATGACAGGTTAATGAAGGAGCTGATTGGTGGAGGGAGTGAGACACACAAACGGGCGCTGGGGTGCGATGGATGAGAGATGGCAGGAACCACATGGGGATATTTTCCCTGTTCTGTCTGGTTTAGTTTATTAGGCCAGTGAAGCAGACAGAAATTCGCACACACATGAAGTGCGAAGATCTGTGCAACAATACTACTTCCTGTTGTGTTCTTCTGTTGTTATTCTGAGGAAGTGTGTGTCCCTGTTTGCACAGTTGGTGTCAGTTAGTCTGTCTTAGCAAAGAGGATTTATCTCATCTCTACGAGTTATCTCATTCCAGACTTTTGTTTTTTTGTCCCAAATGTTTTCAGCTTTTTTTTTTTATTTGAAATGAAGTAGGTGTGAAACGGTCTAGAAAATAAACAGCATGAGAACCGTCCGAGCCAAGACGATGGTTCTGTGTAGTTTTAGGGATGGAATGGCAGCTGAAGAACACAATCACTGATCATCATTTTCTTGAAAGTCAGACCAAAAGTGAAGCAAATTCACAGAAAAAGAAATCACCTAGACTGTGACACTAGACCTGCACACCTATGTGTGCTTCTTTTCCAAATTCTGCTTCAAAGACAGAAGCTCAAAATTGTATAAAAAGACTCTTTATACTGTAGAGTTACAATTTCTCCTCAGGCTCAAACCTGTTCCAGTATGACAATGCCTCCCTGCACTCCATAAAGGCATGGTTAAAACTGGAGTGGAAGAACTTGAGTGTCCTTCACAGAGCCCACAACACCTTTGGGATGAACTGGTACACTGACTGCACCCCAGACCTCCTCACCATCATCAACATCAGTGTCTGATCTCACTCCTGCTCTTGTAGCTAAATGAACACAAATCCCCAAGTCATACTACAACATCTAGTGGAAAAAATTCCCAGAAATCTGAAATATGACATGCAAGGGTGGACCGATTCCTATCTAAATGCTCATGGATGTCAAATTAGCCCATACTCTTGCCTTTATAGTGTTGCATTTCAATGAATGTGAGACTGAAAGACAAAGGAAATTATGCAATCATTATAAAATAGAGGTCACACTGTAATGATGGGGCTCTTTTCGGTAAATCAGATCATTTGACTTGACTCACCATCAATTCTGCTCATTTTTTCATCCTTTTTTCCCCCTAACCCTGACAAAGGTAGGGTTAACAACCTGTAATTGTTCTTCTTTGCTGAACTGTACCAGAAATGTTCATACAGTCTTCTCTATCTTCTCTTTATCAAAAAAATTAAAAAATGACCACACTTTACCACGCATTTTATAAAATTTATTTCAATAATTGGTATCAAGGCGCTACAACTGTGGCTTGGTAAAGCAGTAATCACCCCTGCATTGTTATTTTGCCGTCTCCTTCATTAAGATTTATTTCCATTAAGCCCGTCATTCGATCTCCTGCAGTAATACACTCGAACACGAGTCTAACCGTTCATGCAAATAAACACACACTCCAGATGTTGGAGAGAGATTTCCAAGGAAGTGGATTTCGAAGATAAATGAATGAATAAATGAATGAGTAATGGCACAGCCAAACATAGCCTCTCTCAAAAGCCTCTCTCATATCGTGATCTCAATCCTCGAAGAAGAATATTATTTATACTTGTTTTTAAAGTTATTGAGCTTTTGATTACACCAGGTGTCCTGTCAAGTAGGCTTATAACCAGAATAAATAGATAGTCACTACGACAAGTCTGATAGCAGATGATAGCATTTTGTATTATTGTGTTATTAAGAAGCTAACAACAAGCGAAGCTCCTGGCCATACATTATAGACTATTATAAGGTTTGCAGACTCACAGACCGAAAGCTCTTCTATGCATCTGTCAGGACTGGATTTTCTTTTCTTTTCTTTCTTTTTTTTTTTGCTGTCACTTCACTTCTGTGTCAGCTGTCACGAATAGAAATCTTCTCAGTCATGTGTTTGCATAAGATTTGGAGCTTTAGAGAAGCTGCAATTGTTGAATGAAATCCTGGAGGCAGGGTGTACAGTATGACTGAAGAGCCTCCTGAATTCGTTAAAAGACTTTATGCTAGCAAGTAGGGATTAATACACAACAGGGTGTGTGGTTATAGGAAAATAATCAATGACCGGTGTGACCGGACACGAAGCTGAGTTAATGTTACAACCAGGAAGTTGATTATTTTCCTGTCATGGCATGTCAGGTGATTTATGTCTCTTTTAAAGGCAATTTAGCAATGTTAATATATTTTTTTAAATTAAAGATTAGCATGTCATTCTCTTTATCTAACGTATAGTTACCTTTAATATTGTTCGCAAAGCATGCTAGTTTTTTTTTTTATCTAAACACAGCAATTCCTTTCATCGTCTGTGTGTTTCCATTTATTTTTTTTCTCTAATTTGAAGCTACACTATATTGCCAAAAGTATTCGCTCACCCATCCAAATAATCAGAATCAGGTGTTCCAATCACTTCCATGGCCACAGGTGTATAAAATCAAGCACCTAGGCATGCAGACTGTTTTTACAAACATTTGTGAAAGAATGGGTCGCTCTCAGGAGCTCAGTGAATTCCAGCGTGGAACTGTGATAGGATGCCACCTGTGCAACAAATCCAGTCGTGAAATTTCCTCGCTCCTAAATATTCCACAGTCAACTGTCAGCTGTATTATAAGAACATGGAATTGTTTGGGAACGACAGCAACTCAGCCACGAAGTGGTAGGCCACGTAAACTGACGGAGCGGGTTCAGCGGATGCTGAGGCGCATAGTGCGAAGAGATCGCCAACTTTCTGCAGAGTCAATCGCTACAGACCTCCAAACTTCATGTGGCCTTCAGATTAGCTCAAGAACAGTGCGCAGAGAGCTTCATGGAATGGGTTTCCATGGCTGAGCAGCTGCATCCAAGCCATACATCACCAAGTGCAATGCAAAGCGTCGGATGCACTGGTGTAAAGCACGCCGCCACTGGACTCTACAGCAGTGGAGACGCGTTCTCTGGAGTGACGAATCGCGCTTCTCCATCTGGCAATCTGATGGACGAGTCTGGGTTTGGCGGTTGCCAGGAGAACGGTACTTGTCTGACTGCATTGTGCCAAGTGTAAAGTTTGGTGGAGGGGGGATTATGGTGTGGGGTTGTTTTTCAGGAGCTGGGCTTGGCCCCTTAGTTCCAGTGAAAGGAACTCTGAATGCTTCAGCATACCAAGACATTTTGGACAATTCCATGCTCCCAACTTTGTGGGAACAGTTTGGAGCTGGCCCCATCCTCTTCCAACATGACTGTGCACCAGTGCACAAAGCAAGGTCCATAAAGACATGGAGTCTGGTGTGGATGAACTTGACTGGCCTGCACAGAGTCCTGACCTCAACCCGATAGAACACCTTTGGGATGAATTAGAGCGGAGACTGAGAGCCAGACCTTCTCGTCCAACATCAGTGTGTGACCTCACAAATG
This sequence comes from Hemibagrus wyckioides, assembly GCF_019097595.1. NCBI lineage: Eukaryota > Metazoa > Chordata > Actinopteri > Siluriformes > Bagridae > Hemibagrus > Hemibagrus wyckioides. The sequence goes on from NC_080729.1 coordinate 5,125,178, forward strand.
TGCTTCTGGAAGAATGGTCAAAAATTCCCATAAACACACTCCTAAACCTTGTGGACAGCCTTCCCAGAAGAGTTGAAGCTGTTATAGCTGCAAAGGGTGGACTGATGTCATATTGAACCCTATGGATTAGGAATGGGATGTCACTTAAGTTCATATGTGAGTCAAGGCAGGTGAGCGAATACTTTTGGCAATATAGTGTAATTTAGGAAAAAAATGTAGCTTGTCCTGTTTCAGAGAAAACTGAAAATGTCCTCTTGTGTCCTAAAAAAGTTTACTTTATTTTACTGTTACAAATTCATTGACCCTGGAGACCCCTTCCAAATTAAACGTCTCCTCACAGAGCTTCAACAATTTTTAAAAAATTTTTTTAGTCCATTAATATGGACTCAAAGCCTTATAAGTCATCAACAATCCGACGTCACATGTCGTCCTCTCGAATGATTTGCCCTTGAATAACTACCATAGCTTTCCCAAGGTCCCATCAGTCCTGTGACATTCTGCTCTAGCCGGTTTTCCACATGGTTGTCTCCTGTGAGGAAGGACTTGCCTAAGAGGCCAGGACCTGTGATGCTGGACGTTTCAAGAGCTGACATTTGGGTCATGTATGAGCTTGTAGGACCTGTCAAACACATACAGAGCCACCTCCATTTAAGTACAAGCAACATGACATAGTCACACAGATATACACACGCTGTGACATTTAACCACTACGGTGCTCACTGCAGTAACTGCCATAGAAGCACTCGGCTACTCCTGACCGATGATTGGTTGTATGCTGCCTTGTAAGAACCAGACAAGAAAATGTACACTATGAACAAGACAAGGAAGTAATGAGCAAAAAAATTGGTGATTGGTCATTGCTTCACGGTTCCCATAGCAACAAGCAGTTTTGGTTCTGTCTACACCCGCTGTCCTGCCATTGCTTTGTTGACCTGCTCTGCATTTAATCCAAGATCGTCATAACTCTGACATCAACTGCCTCAGGTGAGGATGTCATTGCTCCGCCTCCACCTGTGGATTTATTCCAAGAGATACTACTCTTGGAATAAACACAGGACACGCAGGGGAACAAACCAATCCCATTATGAAAGGTGGAGACAAGACCAAAACACTAACCAATAGAAAACATACAGAAAGATAACATCAGGTTGTAGAATACACTATTGAGCCCAAAAAATGCTCCTGTTTTTGTTGTGTCCATGTTCAACATTGAATGTCTTTGTCATGTCTCACTCCACAGTGGTGGCTAATATGAAGCTCTTTTGAAAGTAGACACTCAGGGCTTTAAGAATTTGTAGTGTTTCATAAGTATTGCTGTTTTTATCTAGCCCACACTCTTCAAGGTAAACGCTGATATCGAACCCATTTCTGCTCTCATCTAGCTTGTTCATCTAAAAAGCAGCTCAAGTTTGAAGGTGATTATCATCAGCCTCTCAAATTCTGTGTAAGGTTATCCAACAGAGGGAAAAACACACGTCTAAAACACACCGAAATCCAACGTCCTGACTCATTTTATATCAGACTTGCGACTGGTGATAAAATAATTCATTTGTTTATGATTGAAAATGTCTGATTTCCAGTCTGCCAGTGGAATAGAACGACAGTGTACTGGAAATAAAGGGTTAATACTTAGTTGATGTAGTAAAACTCCCAAAGTGTGGATCACTGGGAAAATATGTAGTTTGAGTTTTATAATTGGATATTTTGCTCATTTGGAGGAACCTCAAGGTAACTTGGTCTGGTAACCCAACAAAGATCAAGCACTGAAGTAGATTATAGAGTATAGCATGCCATTCAAGCCACACGATTTTTCATGTAAGCAATGCCACAGTCTTCAAATTGCAGAAAGTGTTTTGAGATTAAATCACTGATCACTCCGGCAACACAGACATCGAGCTAGACGTCAAGCCATTGACTTATCTTATCTTAAACTGTATATTGAGTGTGCTGTGTTTTTTTCTCTCAGGTATCCAGCAGACCATCGAGCAGGAGGAAGGACAGAACAGGTCTTCAGCTGATCTGAGGATACGGAAGACACAAGTGAGTGAGCTGGATTGATGCTAAGTGACAAAAAATATTTTTCTTTTCTTTATTAAAAAAATATTTCATGCACTTATGCAGGTTTAAAAAATTTTAATAGTCATAATAGTAATCATGAGGATGAATCAAAACATTATAAGTGACTAAGGCTGTAACAAAATAAATAAATAAATAAATAAATAAAAACACATCAAAACATTATAAGTGACTAAGGCTGTAACAAAATAAATAAATAAATAAATAAAAACAGATCAAAACATTATAAGTCACTAAGGCTGTAACAAAATAAATAAATAAATAAATAAAAACAGATCAAAACATTATAAGTGAATAAGGCTATAACAAAATAAATAAATAAATAAATAAATAAATAAATAAATAAAAACAGATCAAAACATTATAAGTGACTAAGGCTGTAACTAAATAAATAAATAAATAAATAAATAAAAACAGATCAAAACATTATAAGTGAATAAGGCTGTAACAAAATAAATAAATAATGGAAAAAACAAAACAGTTAAAAAAAAAAGATTAAAAATATAAAAAAATAATTAAGCACAATTTAACAATTTAAAATTTAACAATATGGTTTAAAATGAACAAAAACAATTTAAATAATATATTGGTAAACAAAACAGTGACTATTTTCTGTTCTTAATTACAATTATAGTAATTAAAAATAAAGAATTTGATAAAGTTTTCATTTTTTTTAATCCTTATCTATATGGCTTTAAATGGATCTCTGTCATAGCTGTAATAAATAAAAAAAAAGAAAAAAAAAAGAAAGAAAGGCACTAAATTTAACCAGCTTTATTAAACTATGAAATCGTGACACATTTTAATTCTGCATCAATAAATTTATTACTACATCAATAAATGATCAAGCCCCTTCCTTACTTAGTATGCACTTAGTATGAAGCAGGAAGTGAAGTGGTATGGTAATAAGTTATATTTTCACTTGTATGAATAATGGAGCAGGTAGAGTTTGTCGTTTTGACGCTTTAGCTCTCTTATAATTTCTCCCTTTTCTTTTCCCAGCACTCCACTCTGTCACGTAAATTCGTGGAGGTGATGTCAGAGTACAATGCGACGCAATCGAGTTACAGGGAGCGCTGCAAGGGGCGGATCCAGAGACAGTTGGAGATTAGTGAGTACACAAACACACACACACACACATGTTGGTGTTTTGGAGGAAATGACCACATCCTCACAATAACAGTGAAATGGTTGCTATCAGTATCATGTCTTGTGCTGATCACAGTCCATCACTTTCACACAAACAACAGTGAGTCTGTTCCCTTAGTGGAATTTTCATATTTCTCAATCCTCTCAGCTCGAAAACCTCTCAGCCTGGGTCATATTTAAAAAAATTATTTTGAAATAATAAGGTAAAAACTCATGCAGAATGTGTAATTCGCCTTCCAGTGATTTTCATTGCTTGACTTTTGGTGAATTCCAGTTGTTTCTGTCCCCTAGCTTGAAGGAAAGACACATCTGTGCTCCAGTAATGAACATTATCAATACATCTTCCATTAAGCTATGGACAATATTATAGTTTATGACATGATACTACACATAAAATGTTAGTATTAGCCAAAATTTGATTCATTTTACAAGCTCTAATAGTTGCTTGAGGAAAGCTGTTCTGGTGTGTAAGCTGGTGAGTCTAGCTAGATTATCAAAAGCTAACAATAAGATATATGCAAAGATCAGCATTGTGTGCGATTTTTAACAGGAAATAATTCTCTCTATGATTCGGTTATCCATCTGACAGGATATTACTCATGATCTATTAATTAAATGGAGTGCATCTAATGAGAAAAGTTCGCATCAAACACAATATCTTGAGACGTACGACTGCTTAATTGGGATCTGAACCGAATCTTGTTACTCAAGCACTGTCGATTAGCCCGGTATTGGGATCTGATATCTATCTTCTGTGTCTTACTGCGGACAGAGCTTTCAAATCCCTAAACCGATCACTGTCATGCCCTGGTTCGTTGATCTGATTGCTCAGGTATTAGTCAGTGTTTACAGGATCTATTTAAGCGCTGCAGTGGAAAAATGCTAATCTGCTTCTATACCTGCCTGGCAGGCTCCAGTGTGCCGGCTGCACCAAGCAACCCCAGGCTCTTACTGCCATCCATCTGCTCTTTCATGGACACCAGGGGGGCTGAACATGCTGCGTCTGTGCTGCAATCAATCGAACTCTCAGAGAGCGTGGCTTTGTCAGCTCTTATTTTAAAGACTGTATGTAAGAACTGGTGTTAAGAATTGTACTGTGGGGTAGGGAGTACTATTCATTCTCAGGGTTGCACACACACACACACACACACACACACACAGCGGGTTGAAAAGTTGCCACTGAAGCCTGAAGAGTCACCAGCTGGTCTGGTCATAGGAAATGTTCAACACATTTCAATGGCAGAAAAGACGACAGAGGCAGAGAGAAAATGTATACAGTATACATAAAACATATATAACATATATATTAACACAATATTTCCAATTTTTATATATTTAATATTTTAATTTAATTTTGTTTTTGTTGCTAATTCAACTCCAAATGTATTTATCATTAATACTGTTCCAGAGTTTAGTTCTATAATTTCATTTATTAATTTTTTTTAATACATGAATGTATTATTTTTAGTACCTTGATGAGGCACAGTGGCTTAATGATTAGCATGCATGTTTGCCTTGCATTTCCAGGGTTTAAGTTTTAAGCAGCCTTAAGTATTTGACATACTTAACAGTGAAATTCTTTCTTCACATTGCCCATCTTTGGAGGGTTGGGGTCAGGGCACAGGGGTCAGGGGGGTTGAGGACCTTTCTCAAGGGCCCAATGGTGGCAGCTGGGCAGTGGTGGGGCTTGAATCCAAATCTTCTGATCAATAACCCCAAGCCTTAACCACTTGATCTACCACCATGGGGGTTTGATGGCTCTCTCTTCTCCCTGTACACAGTGTTTCCATGTTCCCCTGTTCTATGGCACATCCTCGAAAGAAGTTCTGTTTTATGGCTTTGGTTAGGACAGTAGATGTTCCCACAGTGGGGGGTAAGTTCATTTACATTTGACGCCCTTATCCAGAGTGACTATCTCATTTTAGACATCTGAGTAATTGGTGTTTAAGGGCTTTTCTCAAGGGCCAGCAGAGGCAGCTTGATAGACCTGGGATTCAAACTCACAACCTTCTGATCAGCAGGGCAAAATCTTCACCACTAAGCTATCACATTCCCCCAGTTCACGTGGAGCATTTGACTCACAAGTCCCAGTGCAAGTTGGCTCCTATAGAATCTCTATTATACAATAACTTTACTATATAAACCTGTGATTTGAATTACATTACTGGATTCAACTTCTGGCTTCCCGTAGCGTTTTCTACGTTGAAACCGAAAAAATGCCTTGTTCAGGTGTAGCTTGAGGTCTGAATACTGATGTGCTGAATTTCTATGAACTGTTCACACTTCCCTCGCCTTATCATTATGCAGCATCTTGATGAGAATATTTTAAAGCATTATACATTTTAATAAGAAACATGCACCAGTGAAATGCTGGTTTGCTGGAACCTGGATCTTCCCTTGGCTCTGAACTGGTGGAAAAGTGAGCACTTATAGCTTTGGGGTTTGTAAATTTCAGATCTTGAGACGCCATCACACTCAGTGACGAAGACGAACCACCGCCGTTTTGTTCTCTGAAGGTCGAACACTTGCGTTGCCAGGCTGTGAAATGCGCCTTGTTATCATAGTAAATGAGAAGGGCCGGATGAAGGGAAAATAATAAAAAAAAACGTGATGACTTTTTTTTTTTTTTTTTTATTCACCCCGAATGATTTCTATGCACAGATCCCTCTGGCATTGGTATGATATTGAAGCCAGTTTGCATTTCTACAGAGAGCAAAATACTCCAGCGAACGCACAGTTTACGAGAACTCCAGGGTTATAACAAAGCAACTCGATTACAGACTGGAGCGCTCATCCCTAGAGCAACTTCATTTCAAATACCTCTGCAATGACGCACAGATTTAATGGATCTTAAAGTAATAGAGTTGCTTTATGCCAAGCCAGGATGGATGCATTTGAATATATAATCAGAGTATTTCAAGGAAGCAGAGAAGCAACTGAATATGAATACGGTATTCAGATTGGACAAATACTGGCTTTTAAACAGATTCAAATAGAACACAATATTCATTTCTATTTATTTATTTGTTTATTTGTTTGTTTATTTTTTTAGAAATTATGCCAAAAATGTTCTCAGGGCATCTGATGAGACTAGAGGTGTGCATTTAGACTGGCCTGCCACTGAACATGACAACAAACAGTGTGATCCTTGATCCTTCCATCCTTCCCTCCTTCTTATCTTTCTTTCTGTTTTCCTTCCTTCCTTCCCTCCTTCTTATCTTTCTTTCTGTTTTTCTTCCTTCCTTCCTTCCTTCCTTCCTTCCTTCCTTCCTACTTTCGTTCATTCGTATGTACGTACGTTCGTCCGTCCCTTCCTTCCTTCCTTCCTTCCTTCCTTCCTTCCTTCCTTCCTTCCTTCCTTCCTTCCTTCTTCCTTTCCTCCCTCCCTCCCTCGTTACTTCCTTCCATCCATTTTCTCTTCCTTCCTTCCTTCCTTCCTTCCTTCCTTCCCTCCCTTGTTCCTTCCTTCCATCCATTTTCCCTTCCTTCCTTCCTTCCTTCCTTCCTTCCTTCCTTCTTCCTTTCCTCCCTCCCTCCCTCATTACTTCCTTCCATCCATTTTCTCTTCCTTCCTTCCTTCCTTCCTTCCTTCCTTCCTTCCTTCCCTCCCTTGTTCCTTCCTTCCATCCATTTTCCCTTCCTTCCTTCCTTCCTTCCTTCCTTCCCTCCCTTGTTCCTTCCTTCCATCCATTTTCCCTTCCTTCTTTCCTTCCTTCCTTCCTTCGTTCCTCCCTCCCTCCCTCCCTTTACTTACTTACAGGAGGGTGTGATAGGTGTGTGAGTTGGGGAAGTGAAGTGGTCTCAAGTTGTTAAGAGTCTGAGTTATTGATTGGAAGGTCAGGGTTTAAGCCCCAGCATCGGCAAGTTGCCACTGTTGGGCAACTGAGGAGAAAAAAAAGCACTCAACCCTCTCATAGCTGCCCCAGTGTTCTGACCCTAACTTCTTCAGATGGGATATGTGAAAAAAAAAAAACAATTCCACTGTGCTGTAATGTGTGTGTGGTGATAATATAGGCTTCTTCTTCTAAAAATAGGAACTCTCAGTTTGGCTTGTGGTTTGCAATTTGTCCGAATTTCTAGTTGAGATTAATTATGAACTTGAGTGATGTACTGAGGTTCGAGGATCTCTGGTTTTTCCATGCGGTAAGGTTCATATGAAAAAATTGAACTTCCAATTTAGCCCACGCCCATGTCTGATTTAAATCCGATTACAGATATGGATATTTGATAGGGATGTTGCATTGCACCCTTAATAAGAAGCCATAGACATGTATATGGTTAAAAAAAACAGGGCTATTGCTGTGTACATCATGATGACCACTATGTTATAAATAGACTCTTGGACACTTGCGCACAGTTTGGCTGATACACGGTGTTTAACAATCCAAGACTGTGTCATGCAGCAAAATGTTGCGAGACAAAGTGTGAAAGATGGTGCAAGTTGAACCTGCTGAAAGCTTATCACTCCATTTTAATGATACAGCTTGAATTAGGGAACCAATCAGGTGCTGGATGACATCTCCATAGCAACATACTGGTGTTCTCACGCTCTCCTTCAGTCAAATGAATGGCAAACTGGGATATGTGTGTGTGGGGTTTTTTTTTTGTTTGTGTGTGTGTGTGTGTGTAGCTGTATATATAAAGGAATATGGAAGATTTTTTTTATCATTTACACGTTGGTCAGTTTACCTTTGGACAACGTTTTCATACATTACCCAGAATGCCTCTCTGCTGCCAGCTGATAGTGGAGCCAGTAAGATTTCACTCTCTTTACCTTAAGAGAGCGATGCAGTAGTGATTTAGTCCATTAGTCTGTCCAGCTCTCTGTTTACACAACCATCATGATTGTTATTTTATCGGTCACTTATTAGCCAAAGTCTCTACTGTAACTTGATGCAACTGGAGCACTATAGAGCACTGGAGTGTGTATTACTACTGCGTTCTGTATTTTTAAGGTTCAGTCCCTGTGTCTGTTGTATGTCTGTGTTCTGTGGGTTTCCTCCAGGTACTCAGGTTTCATCTCCAAGTCCAAAAATGCCTGTTGTAGTCTGATTGGCATCTCAGTAGTGTATGAGCTGGTGTGTGCGAGTCCAGTGATAAGTTGGTACCTCATCGAGGGTGTCCCCTGCCTTGTGGCCCGATTCCCTGGGGATAGACTCCATGCTCCCTGTGACCCTTAGGATAAGTAGTACAGAAACTTCTCTGGAAAACACTCTGGTGAACATGAACAGCCCCATTATAACTGCACTAACAATGTCCCAGACAACCGCTAACGTCTTACAGGAATAATGACCAGATACATTACAAATACTTCAATTCAAACATTTACAGTAAACCTCGGCGTACGAATTTAATTCGCTCTTAAGGTGAAAATTTGTATTGCAATATGAATTCATGTAAATGCAGAAAGAATCATTTCCAGCCACCGAAAAATATGACCAATATTCCCAATATGAACATTACAAAGAACTGACCCAAGCCAAGCATTCCATGTCAAGGGTCCTCACAGGAAGTCGTGCCACCAAGCTTGGGCTAAAAATAGAACTGTCCATCCACGGCACCAATCTGTCAACAAAAAAATGCCCGAAAAATCACCTAGCTTTTGAACGCATGCTGAAGGCAATATTGGTATCGTGGGCCGACTCTTTCGACGGCTCCTGGACGTGCACGCAAGTTTGGTTCAATTCATTCTTATGCTGAAAATGCTTTGTATGCCCAAGCAAATTTCAATTCTTAAGGAGGGCATTGGTATGCCGAGGTTCCATTGTATTGTGTTTCAAGGTGCCGCTTTTGTCATTATCGCCTCAACCAAGATCATGCAAATGCACACGATTCATTTCCTGTTTAAAATCTGACCCTGAGCTGCTTTGTGTCTCGTAGTTAGCATTTATCTCATGTGCACGCAAGCATGCCAGAGCGTTCACAAGCAGCGTAACGTGTCTGTATGTACACGTGCATCCTCCAGCGTGGGCAGCCGGCCTTCCCTGAGCCGCTTAACAGCTTTTTCTCCAGCACTAATTGCTGCTCATTTACTCGTCTCCACAGTCGTGAGGACTCTCCACCTCTGCATACTCTGCATCTCCACCAACCTCCCTCCCTCCTTCTCCCATTCTCCTCCCTCCATCCTATCCCACACATATCCTTCCATCCTAATTATGGAGCATCCCACATGCACTGCTTTAATGGCAGTGTTTAGCCTTTATCGACCCCCTCCACACACACACACTCCCTCTTCCCCCTCCTTCTCAACCCCAACACACTTAAACTATCACGCTTTCATCATCACAGCATTCACTTATTACACAACGCACCTTTATTCGAACGCTTTTACACGTCCTGTTTACCACACTCGCACACGTCGTTATCCAGGGCATTGTGTGTAATTGCTCAGCGAATGCTAAAGGATGGACTCTCAGTCAGATTTTGCCTGCTGTGAGTGACTTAAGATCATAACAAATCAGTAGGTGGTCTAAATGGAGCTGCACTTTGTCTAATAGAACCTTGGACATTCGCTGATTTGCTTCTTTACTTACTCATAAGTAGCTTTCTCATAAGTATTAACTAGCCTGTTTGCACTATTTATAGCCTGTTAGCTCTATTCTCTTTCAGCATCCTGTTACCTAAGTAGATTTTTTTTTAGTTAGTAAATAGCAAGGTGACACTAATTTTGTGGACTCTAATCATGAGGAAAACAACTAATTTTCTTCTAATCATGAGGAAAACATTTCTGATTTAAGATTTATTTCAGCGAATCCGCTTATGTAGCCTAGCCACACAGAGACGATTAGCGAGACGAGTTAAAAGTGGTTCCGAATTTTTGTCGCCATTTCCTTCAGTCATGAAGCTAATCGTTTTCTTTATTGATTTCTTTAACTTCTGGCAAAGATACTTTTGAGTCATTGCTGTCAGATGATATGAAAAGTCATGTGGTTGCTTTAAAGTGTCAGGTAAAGGCCCGGGGCTTGAGGAAGTAAGCAGGTCTTGCTTGGACCAGACTCTAGAGAAAAAGCTTGACTGTTTCAAGGGTTGGTTGGTTGGTTTAGCTAAAATGCTTTAAAAAAATTAATGTATCATTTGGGGATCTTTTGGTCTACACTTTTGGTACATTAACGACGAGACTTAAAGGTATAAAAAGACAGTTTAAATAAGAAGTGATTGAAAGTCATGCTATAGAAAGTCAAGTATAATGAATGAAAAGGAAGGAGACCATGCCTATATATGGTCATCACTCGATTTGCAGAGGCTTGTGAGAACGAGAAAGGCAATCTATCCTGGGTACGACCTTGCTGCCCCCCCCCCCATACCGGACTCTGGTTATTGTATGCAGCGTGTAATCTAATCAGAACAGCTTGTCTGAAATGGACACATAGATCACCGTGCAGTCGTCACTCACCGAACGAGATAAGTGCCCTAATTACTGACGGTCAAGGGCACAGTACACAGCACAGCACCTCTGGCCTGCAGGAGTTGCCATAGCAAGGCGTCCTTTTTCCAGAATAATGCAACAGTTGGAAAGCAAAGCTACTGTGTCGGTCTTATATAATGCAAACATCCTTGGAAAAGAAGGGTGCCATTATTTATGCATATGAACCTGTGAAGGGTGATGAAGTCCTGAGATCTTGTGTGTCTGAAAAGGTCAAATTGTTTTATGCTGAATTTTTTCCCTTTGGCTTATCCATTTGTTTTTCCTGCAGATGTCCATCATAGTGTTTGCACACACACACACACACACACACACACACACACACACACACACTGAGTCATCGAGAGCAGAGCAGCTGAGCCTGCAGGGAGGCTGTGTTCAAATGTCATAGTTGAGCTGCATCAGTATTCAGGCCATGAACACAGTCATCATCCCCTGACCTCCAAACACCATCAGTCGCCATCACCATATCCCCTCGTTCCATATCTCATCCTTCTCTCTCTCTCTCTCCCTCTCTCTCTCTCTCTCTCTCTCTCTCTTTCACACACACACACACACACAGACACATTCCGCACCTTCCTACATCACAGGCCATATTTTAATCCTATCTCCTGAACCCCAGCCTTCTTCCTATTTCTTCCTCCTCCAGGACTTACCTACTGTGTATAAATATACAGGGTTAAGATGACTCTTTAATAGGAACACCTGGGCACAATCTTGACATTTTTTCAGGCAAAAGCATGAGTTATTATTCATATCAAACCTCAGGATTGTGAAAAAAAAATGAAATATGAGCTCGCCGACCTTGACGTCGGTGCTAAACCGGGTGGTGTGAGGATTTCTGAATTCACACACACGGCCATTTCCAGAGTTTACAAAGCATGTTGTGGAAAATGCATGTCTCAGACTAACAGGAGCTCAAACAACCACTCTTTACAGACGTGCTGAGCAGAAAAGCATCACAATCTTTCACACAGATGGATTGTAAGAGCAACAGGTTTAATTCCACTCGAGAAATAACAGGAACATTGAGCTCAAGCTCAAAAAAAATGACAGCTGATGTCTAGATTTTAGATTCTGGGATTTATTTGTTTCCATTTTTTGCGCCGCTGCTTAACGATCGGCTGATTGGATAATTGCGTGGTTTCAGTGTTCATATTCTGTATCTGTACAAATTAACACCATTAATCTGAGTACAACACAAGCTGCTTTTAGTATCTATGCCTATGAATAGTGCTCATAGGGCTACATGACACCTACATAAGCCGTTACTGACCTACAATAACGTTCCATATTCCAATAGGCATCAAGTTGACATAACCATAAAGTCAAGAAAGTTTTTTTTTTTCCTTTCTTGACATAAGATTGTTATAATGTCATAACAGCCGACATTGGAGGTCAGGAGGAATGGTGATGCATCACATCAGACATAATCACAAAACCTCTTTTTATTCGGATCAGAAATTTCTAAGTGCAGAAATATGGAGATGACATCAAGATTAATGACTAGTGACAGCCTACGTTACTCAGTTATGACAGTTTTATGACTATTGTTGTCAAATCAATTTCTTATTCAGCATATTTTCACACTGATGGTTCACCCAAGTGCCGCTCTCAAGAGACAACACAGAGCGTCTTCTGGTAATGCATGGCTTGTGCTGGGTTTTAAGTCACGTCACCTTATGACTCTTCTATGTCTGTTATAGAGCTGTGCTGTAGAGTCATTAGTTTAATATGAGTTATGAAGGGCTTATGAAGGTGTTATGAATATGACCAAACAAAAAAAGATGAATTTTAAATGTAAATGATGATGATATACAGAATTGCTACCAGTAGCAGTGGATTCAGATCACAATGTCACTGACAAGCACACACACACACAAACACACACACATACACACACACAAACACACACACATACGCACACACACAGTGAGAAGTGTTTGCATTCCTCCAGAAATCAACCCAACGTTAATTCCGAGCTGTTTGTCAAGCAGAATCTCTTCCATTTCTGACACCGCAAGCTAACAGCCTTCCTCATGCCCTCCAGGGCGCTAAAAATGAACCTCGAAACACCTTGAAATTTAGTGATAATTAAAGCAAAAAAAACCCCAAAAAACTACAGAAAACCCAGACAGATTCTCTCTGGGAAAGCTTTTTTCTTCTTTTATTTTTTTGGAGCTATGTTTGGAGAAAGCTGGTCCTCTTCCAGGAGCAACAATCTGTGATAGAACGCTGATTAAAGTAGCGTTTGAAAGACTGGATTTAGCGTTATATAACAGCTTGGCGGGGGTTTTTTAAAACCGTCTCAGATCCATTACACAACCCCGCTATGATTTTCTTTTAAATACTACAACATTATAGTCGACATTTTGGACTCCTTATTAATTATGATTTCTAATTTCTGACTTTTATCACCAGTTAAAAATTTCTTAGCTAGCCCACTGTGCTGTCTTCAGACCTAGTTTGCTAGGTACTGTATGTAAATCTGTTCATTCAGACTAAATGATTATTATCCTCTTTTAAATCATTTTCTCATGCTACGAAACGGAGAAGTGCAAAACACGATAAGAAATCCAAAAACACAAGGACAATTCAGACAAAGCAGAAAAGATGGGTATAGTTTGCCAATGGAATTCTTACCGCTGATTGGACGAGACATCGGTCACTCAGGATATACAGGAAGTCCAGCAGGCTGCAGCAGTAGAAAGTGGATTGGTGTGTGTATGAACACAGCTCTGCTCTTATAACGCTCCTTACATCCTTTAATCTGGAATAGTTTGGTCTTCGAAACATACCTGTGTTCTTCAGGTGTATTTTTAGAGATCGCAAACTAATCTTTACGCCATGATACGCTATCAGTATATCCAAAATCACGCCATGTGAACGTCCTTTCTCGAAGTAGCGCTGAATGAATTCCATTTTCTTATAAATATAAGTTTATATGTTTGTTATTTTCTTAGATTTAAAGTTGCACTATCGATATAAAGAATGTTTTAAAGCGAAGGCAGAACTCCACACATGTACAAGAAATAAAGTTAGATACACAGTTGCCTACTTTTTGTATATCTTGAGTGACAGATGTCTCGTCCAATCAGAGGTAAGGATTCCATTCGCAAAACTACACCGAACTTTTCCGGTATTTCTGAATTGTCCTTGTGTTTTTTTAGATGTTGTTTTGTTTCCGGATTTGTTGTTGTGTTTTGCACTTCTCAGCCACTTTAGTTCTGTCCTCAAACTGTATATGAATTCTATTCAAATCTGCATTTATTTTATTTATTTGATATGTTTAGGAGAATTTTGCACTGGACCTTTTTTTTAAATTTTTTTTTATTTTACACATCCCTGTGTTTTTCCAATTTCAGAAAAAAACTGTCTGTCTGCTAATTAATTCTAGCATCATGCAGTGATGTGTGTAGCGCAGCAGGAAGTGGGATTCAGAACGAGTATTTTATTTTGTACTTTGTTTTGAAACCGAACAGACCTGTTACAGCGGTTCACGTCTGCTAGGTCTCTTAGGTCTGCTGATTAGTTGCTTTTAACCATTTCCAGGTCCAGATTAAAACCTTAGGGTCTAGATTAAAGCTTTGACTTTGTCTTTAGGAGAGCTCGACCTAAGCCTACATCTGTGTATCAAAGAATAAAAAAATACACTATATTGCCAAAAGTTTTGGGACATCTGCCTTTACATGCACATGAATATAATATGGAGTTGGCCCGCCCTTTGCAGCTATAACAGCTTCAACTCTTCTGGGAAGGCTTTCCACAAGGAATTTTTTGATCATTCCTCTAGAAGCGCATTTGTGAGGTCAGGCACTGATGTTGGACGAGAAGTCCTGGCTCCCAGTCTCCACTCTAATTCATCCCAAAGGTGTTCTATCAGGTTGAGGTCAGGACTCTGTGCAGGCCAGTCAAGTTCCTCCACACCAAACTCGCTCATCCATGTCTTTATGGACCTTGCTTTGTGCACTGGTCATGTCGGAACAGGAAGGGGTCATCCCCAAACTGTTCCCACAAAGTTAGGAGCATGAAATTGTCCAAAATGTCTCAGTATGTTGAAGCATTAAGAGTTCCTTTCACTGGAACTAAGGGGCCGAGCCCAACCCCTGAAAAACAACACCTGCACTCAATGATTTGCAGGGGTGTCCCAAAACTTTTGACAATATAGTGTACTTAACGTCATATTTGTTTTATATATCTCATTATTTTGACAGTATGTTGGTCGACTGTCCCTACTGTTTAATTGTGCTTTATAAGTAAAAATACTTAAGTATGTTATTAAGAGCAGCACATATAAAAGCTCCAGCACTGAACTGAGCACAGCACCGTGAAGCGTGTTACGTTTAAACACAACCACAATGAAACTGTTTGTTTTTGCAGAAATCAATAAGGAGTCAACGCATTTTTTTCCCTTTCTCTTGTTCAATATTGATCAGAAAACAACCTGGGCATGAAATCCGCTCCCTGAAAGACTGTCCTTTTGCTTCAGAAAGTTGCTGGTTTTTATTCCAATCAAACAGAAGCCACATCTGAAATCCAAGCTCAACTGATTAATCTAATATGATTGGTCTAATAGTTTCAAACTGATCTGTTTTGACGTCACCGAAAAGGCTGTTTCCGGATCCGCAGAATGCTCTCGTGCTGATTTTTGACACATATTTTTATATATAAGAGCCTGGACAATTCCTTTCTCCATGGGACACAATTCCACTGCCACAGACATACTGTATATCTCCATTATTCTCTTGTTTCTTCTCTCTCACACACACACACATACCTGTAATTGAATTAGAGGTACACACAGTCCTGTGTGTGACGGGCCTCCTCTCACACTCGCACCCCTACAGTCGCATTAATTCAGCAGCGCTCGCTAATTAACCTTGAGCTCGGACAGGTGATTAAGGAATGCAGATGGACCTGATTAACAATTCAGCGCACAGAGATGAAGAAAACCAAAAGAGAGAGAGACAGACAGAATGAGTCAAACTGGGGACTGATTAAGAGGGAGACAGGAAGAGAGGTGTGTTTGATGTTGGGATTGGATATAAACAAATATCTAAATTTTTAGAGCTGTTAAAGTTTGGGACAACAAACAATTTGCTATTTAATCATGAACTGGAAGCTCATTTGTGATATCGACCATGTTTTAGTCCATGACCTTTGCACAAAAGGTCAGATTGCCCTCATGTCTCTAATCTCTGCTATTGTAGCACGTATTCAGATGACGGATTCGATCTAACACGGATCATCAGCTTTCACGCAAACTCCTGGAGTCCGGGTCAGCTCCAGTGCACGCTGTTGTTGGAGCAAAACACAGGGGCATTGAAGAAGATTCAAACAGAAGAATTGTTTTCTGGACTCTGCTGTGTGAAGAAACATACAGTGGAATTTAATTCATTCTGGAGGCGAGTTCTTAAGGTGAAAATTTGTATTGCGAACTGAATTTTCTCATAAGAAATAATGTAAATGCAGATAATCCGTTCCAGCCACCCAAATACTTGACCAATATTCCCAATACGAAGCGTATGTAAACTGTATATCTGCTTTCAAAGAACTGACCCAAGCCAAGCACTCCATGTCAAGGGTCCTCACAGGAAGTCATGCCACCAAGCTTGGGCTAAAAATAGAACAGACCACCCACTCCACCAATCTGTCAACAAAAAAACACACGAAAAATCACCTAGCTTTTGAACGCATGCCGAAGGCAACGTTGGAAACAGCTTTCACTGACTGAAACAAAATGCGTAAACTTCGCTTCGGTTGGCTTCACTTGGCTTTCCACTGACGCAAACAAGTTTTAAATGGCACCCGGACATATGCGCAACTTAGCCATTCCGTTCGGTAGATATGCTGATGCAAATTTCTTGCAAAATTTCAATTCTTAAGGCGAAAATTTGTAAGGGAGGGCATTCGTATGCTGAGATTCCACTGTATATATTTCATTTCATTGTCTGTTCCACTTATCCGATTTATCCTCGGGTCACAGGGAGCCTGTGCCTATCTCAGGTGTCATCGGTCATCAAGGCAGGATACACCATGGACGGAGTGCCAACCCATCGCAGGGCACACACATTCACTGAATCACACACTATGGGCAATTTAGAGACTCCAATCAGCCTAGAAGCATGTCTTTGGACTGTGGGAGGAAACCTGGAGCACACCCACCAAGCACGGGGAGAACATGCAAACTCCGCACTCGGGAGCGAGACTCGAATCTCTGGAGGTGTGAGGCAAAACGTGCTAACCACTAAGCCACCATGCCTCCCACTGTATATATATATATACAATATATATATATATATATATATATATATATATATATATATATATATATATATATATATATATATATATATATATATATATATATATATATATATATATTGTATATATATATAGTATATATTGACAATTTTGTTATAAATGTATTGTTTTATTTCATAATTAATTATTCACCCAGTATTATTTTTTCCTTCAATTATTTCAGCGCTAATTCTACAGCCATCAATATTTTCTTGACCATGAGCTCAGAAATTGTAAAAAAAAAATTGTAAAAAATGAAAGGCTTTAGTACTGAAAATGATATTCTCACAAGGAAAGGGCCAGGTGGCTGGTCTGGACATGTGACAGCCTTTTCACCCACAGCCATGTAGCTACAGTCATCCACTCACTCACACACACACACACACACACACACTCACACCCACACACACAAGCCCCAGAGCGAGTGCAGTGTGTGTACGAGCTCAAATGAGCAGCTCTGGCTGATGTCCTGTGGAGCCATCTCTCTCTGCTGGCAGGACCATAGAGCAGCGTCTGGCTCTCAGCACTCACTGACCAGCAGGATATCCTTCATTCAAGCCCAGAATATTTTACCAATATGACTCATGCCTTCAATTATTTTTAGTGAAAACAATCGAATGCAAACAAATGGGAAGGAACAGGTCCAGTATCGGCGTGTACGAGGTTTAGACACAATGCGTCTGCTTATTGTTACAATAAAAGCTTGCTGATTGATTGCTAAGAGGATGTTAGAGTATCGTGTTACCATTTTTTCAGTAGTTCTGATATATCAGTTTATTATGAGTTCTGATATAGCCGTTTATTATGAGTTCTGATATATCAGTTTATCAGTTCTGATAGTAGTTTATCAGTAGTTCTGATATATTAGTTTATCAGTAGTTCTGATATATTAGTTTATCAGTAGCTCTGATATATTAGTTTATCAGTAGTTCTGATATATTAGTTTATCAGTAGTTCTGATATATTAGTTTATCAGTAGTTCTGATATATTAGTTTCTCAGTAGTTCTGATATATTAGTTTCTCAGTAGTTCTGATATATCAGTTTATCAGTAGTTCTGATATATCAGTTTATCAGTAGTTCTGATATATCAGTTTATCAGTAGTTCTGATATATCAGTTTATCAGTGGTTCTGATATATCAGTTTATCAGTAGTTCTGATATATCAGTTTATCAGTAGTTCTGATATATCAGTTTATCAGTAGTTCTGATATATCAGTTTATCAGTAGTTCTGATATATCAGTTTATCAGTGGTTCTGATATATCAGTTTATCAGTAGTTCTGATATATCAGTTTATCAGTAGTTCTGATATATCAGTTTATCAGTAGTTCTGATATATCAGTTTATCAGTAGTTCTGATATATCAGTTTAGCAGGTGTTCTGATATATCAGTTTATCAGTAGTTCTGATATATTAGTTTATCAGTAGTTCTGATATATCAGTTTATCAGTAGTTCTGATATATCAGTTTAGCAGGTGTTCTGATATATCAGTTTATCAGTAGTTCTGATATATCAGTTTAGCAGGTGTTCTGATATATCAGTTTATCAGTAGTTCTGATATATCAGTTTATCAGTAGTTCTGATATATTAGTTTATCAGTAGTTCTGATATATCAGTTTATCAGTAGTTCTGATATATCAGTTTATCAGTAGTTCTGATATATCAGTTTATCAGTGGTTCTGATATATCAGTTTATCAGTAGTTCTGATATATCAGTTTATCAGTGGTTCTGATATATCAGTTTAGCAGGTGTTCTGATATATCAGTTTAGCAGTAGTTCTGATATATCAGTTTAGCAGGTGTACTGATATATCAGTTTATCAGTAGTTCTGATATATCAGTTTAGCAGGTGTTCTGATATATCAGTTTAGCAGGTGTACTGATATATCAGTTTAGCAGTAGTTCTGATATATCAGTTTAGCAGGTGTTCTGATATATCAGTTTAGCAGTAGTTCTGATATATCAGTTTAGCAGTAGTTCTGATATATCAGTTTAGCAGGTGTACTGATATATCAGTTTATCAGTAGTTCTGATATATCAGTTTAGCAGGTGTTCTGATATATCAGTTTATCAGTGGTTCTGATATATCAGTTTATCAGTGGTTCTGATATATCAGTTTATCAGTAGTTCTGATATATCAGTTTATCAGTAGTTCTGATATATCAGTTTATCAGTAGTTCTGATATATCAGTTTATCAGTAGTTCTGATATATCAGTTTATCAGTGGTTCTGATATATCAGTTTAGCAGGTGTTCTGATATATTAGTTTATCAGTAGTTCTGGTATATTAGTTTATCAGTAGTTCTGATATATCAGTTTATCAGTGGTTCTGATATATCAGTTTAGCAGGTGTTCTGATATATCAGTTTATCAGTAGTTCTGATATATCAGTTTATCAGTAGTTCTGATATATCAGTTTATCAGTAGTTCTGATATATCAGTTTATCAGTGGTTCTGATATATCAGTTTAGCAGGTGTTCTGATATATCAGTTTATCAGTAGTTCTGATATATCAGTTTATCAGTTCTGATAGTAGTTTATCAGTAGTTCTGATATATTAGTTTATCAGTAGTTCTGATATATCAGTTTATCAGTAGTTCTGATATATCAGTTTATCAGTAGTTCTGATATATCAGTTTAGCAGTAGTTCTGATATATTAGTTTATCAGTAGTTCTGATATATTAGTTTATCAGTAGTTCTAATATATCAGTTTATCAGTAGTTCTGATATATCAGTTTATCAGTAGTTCTGATATATCAGTTTATCAGTGGTTCTGATATATCAGTTTAGCAGGTGTTCTGATATATCAGTTTATCAGTAGTTCTGATATATCAGTTTATCAGTAGTTCTGATATATCAGTTTATCAGTAGTTCTGATATATCAGTTTATCAGGAGTTCTGATAGTAGTTTATCAGTAGTTCTGATATATCAGTTTATCAGTAGTTCTGATATATTAGTTTATCAGTAGTTCTGATATATCAGTTTATCAGTAGTTCTGATATATTAGTTTATTATGAGTTCTGATATATCAGTTTATTATGAGTTCTGATATATCAGTTTATTATGAGTTCTGATATATCAGTTTATCAGTAGTTCTGATATATCAGTTTATTATGAGTTCTGATATATCCGTTTATTATGAGTTCTGATATATCCGTTTATTATGAGTTCTGATATATCAATTTATTATGAGTTCTGATATATCAATTTATTATGAGTTCTGATATATCAGTTTATCAGTTCTGACAGTAGTTTATCAGTAGTTCTGATATATCAGTTTATCAGTAGTTCTGATATATCAGTTTAGCAGGAGTTCTGATATATTAGTTTATCAGTAGTGCGAGCGTGCGTGTGTGCGTGTGTGTGTGTGTGTGTGTGTGTGTGTGTGTGTGTGCGTGCGTGTGTGTGCGTGCGTGTGTGTGCGTGCGTGTGTGTGCGTGCGTGTGTGTGTGTGCGTGTGTGTGTGTGTGTGTGTTTGATATCACTAAAATATCTTACAAACCTGTTAGAGTGTGTTTGATATGACTGAAGTATTACAATACTTTTGAAAGCGTGTGTGTGTGTGTATGTGTATGTGTGTGTGTGTGTGTGTGTGTGTGTGTGATGTTTGTTTCTTTCATACACTCCTGTGTCTTTGTAAAGTCTTGTCATGTTTATTCAGTTGAACTCGGAGCAGTTTGTTTAAAGCTCTATGATAATGTTTAAAATGAACTTCGTCTCCATCAGTCTACACTGACATTTCACTACACTGCTTGGGAAAGTCCGTGTGTCTTTAGATATTCCTGTGTGTGTGTGTGTGTGTGTGTGATGTTTAAAAAGTCATGTTGTCAGTACACAGAGCTGCCATTTTATTAGGAAACAGATAAATGAAGGGCACTACACCAGAACATGCCACCTTCCTGCCTCTTAACTTAAGGAACTTGTCCAGAATTTAATCCAAAGTTTCTACTATCATCTACCTCCATCTCCATGTCTCCAGCAGACAGAGTAGACATTTTGAAATGATTTTGAAATCTGTTTATTAGACAAATAATAAACTATATCATGTGACCTCTTCATGCAGAGTGAGTGGACAGTATTTCTGTATTTATGTCAGCTACACTGACGCTCTGAACTCCATTTCCCATCATGCCGTGTGGCCTACAGGCATGGCCGCATAGGACTCCACCTCCCACAATACACCTTCACAGCCACCAGACACCTGTTTCCAATCACACAAACACACACACACACACACTCTCTCTCTCTCTCTCTAACATGTTTTGTAATATATTTCAGTCGTATCAAACACACACATGCACACACACTCTCACAAGTATCAACAAACACACACACACGCACACACACTATCACAAGAATCATCACACACTCACACACACACACACACTGTCACATATACACACAAACACGATCTAACAAGCTTTGTAATATATTGTAATATATTCAGTCATATCAAACACACACACACACTCTTTTTAACAAGCTTTGTAATACATTGCAGTCATATCAAACTCACACACACACACACACACACACTCTTTCTAACAAGTTTTGTAATATATTTCAGTCATATCAAACTCACACCCACACACACACACTCTTTCTAACAAGTTTTGTAATATATTTCAGTCATATCAAACACACACACACACACACACACACACTCTTTCTAACAAGTTTTGTAATATATTTCAGTCATATCAAACACACACACACACACACACTCTTTCTAACAAGTTTTGTAATATATTTCAGTCATATCAAACACACACACACACACACAC
>NC_080729.1:5151916-5181916 GCF_019097595.1 Hemibagrus wyckioides
ACGCCTTAATCCGTCCAATACTGCTATCTAAAATCTCTCTTTCTTTCTTTTCTCTCTTTTCCCCTGTCCCTCTCTTCCTCCTTCCCCACTTCTTCCTCCCCCTCGGTCCTGCTCGTGGTGCTGTGTGTGTGTGTGTGTGTGTGTGTGCACGGTCAGGGAGAGATGATCGACCGCATAGAGTATAACGTGGAACACGCAGTGGATTACGTGGAAAGGGCCGTATCAGACACCAAGAAGGCAGTAAAGTACCAGAGCAAAGCGCGGAGGGTGAGTCACGTGACCGTCATCATGTCCATCCTTCCATCTCGTGTCCTGCTGTGCCGCTGCTTTGCTTTGTGCTCGTGCTCATCCTCGTGAATCTCAGACTGAGACAAAATCGAGTGAGGTAAACAGGTGTTTACAAAATGAAGCCAAAGAAACCCAGACAAAGGCATTTGAGTCAAAACATAAACAACGGACTTTGGCTGTGTTTACACTTGACATTAAAATGCGAACTGTATCTGGGTACCAGACAAGTGTTTGTGATCGGAATGTTATCCAACCAACATGTCCTAGTTCAGAGGTAGGCGAGGACGCAATGTGATCGGATCTTAGCAGTGGTGGGCCGTCAGGGTCAGCAAGGCCTTTTCTGCTGGCCTAAACAGCAGTGATCTGAATCACTGACTTGCATTTTCCATGAATGTGTATTAAATTATTCCCAATAGTCTATTCCCTACATTTCATAGCTTTTCTCTTGGTTGCACTGCTTCCAGTAGTGTGATATGATATATATGATAAGAATATGATAAGAGTATTTATCCAATCATATTTCAGCCAGTGGCTGACATCATGTGTGGCCAGGGTGAAAGAAATCTGCCTAAAGGCCTTCAGAATCAATAGTGCAGGCGCCCGGAGCTTAAAATAAGTGGCAATGAAATTGTTCCATTAACCAATCAGATTTCGAGTTGGCGTCACTGGGGCCATCTAGCAGGTATACGATTACGTCAGCAATTTCCTGTCCTTTGATTAGATAATTGGACTAGTCAGCGGCAGCGAACCGCACAAACTAAATAAAATATATATATTTTAACTCACAACGGCTGACAGAGGAGAAGAAATCGATTTGGTAAAGGCCAGTGAAGGCCTGGGTCTTAGTTTAAAGTAAACGCAAGTCTGCATTCGCAGGGCGACGTCACACAAAACCCCGCCCACTTTCAATATTCCCCCTCCTCTCTCCCGAATTACTGCATGTAGCTGTGTGGTTTTACGATGTTTTTTGGATGTGGGAGCTCAGTGGTTACGGTGTCGTGCTACTGCTTGGAAGGTTGTGAGTTTGAATCCCAGGTCCACCCTGGGCCCTTGAGCAAGGCCCTTAACCCTCAATTGCTCAGTTGTATAAATTTAAGTTAAATGTAAGTGCAATGGAGGGTGGACTAGATCTCATATATAATGGAAGGTTTGCTTTCACACCCGAATGTTGTAGAACCATTTATTCTCTGTAAAGCACGCACATTTTTCTCACCACAGCTGGCAACGATCCCGGACCCATACATTTCTTTTTATAGTTTTCATTACGCCAGCTATCCACCTTAGTAATATCTGAAACCTTCTCATCCTTCTCATTTTATGAGATCTGTAAAATCCCCCGCGACTGAAAATGGCTTTTAAAAGAAAACCCACCAATTCAGGTCGACTTTGCAGAGCCGTTTTTCCTCTGCAGATTAATTTAAATATTGTGTGGGAAAGATAGATCAGATCAGATATCCAAATACAGAAGCCATGTAATGTTGACGAGTGTAAAAGTGCCGTGTCCTGATTGGCTGATGATCTGATCGGCTATACTGTGATCCCATTTTAATGCCAGGTGTAAACGCAGCCATTGCCACAAAGCAGCTCATAAATCAATTCAGTATGAAATTCTTAATTGATCAAATTATCCTTATATAGCAACCCAGAGGCAACGGTGGCAAGAAATAAGCTCTTCTGATATGAAGAAAGAACCAGACTCACAAGGGAACCCTCATCACCACATGCAATTATCAACAGTGTACTATACAGGCAAAAAAAAAGTGCAGTTGTGTAACGAGGACATTTATTCTAGTTACAATATGAAGTCTGTCCTGTTGAAGTTATTAACTGTTCATTGTAAAATGGAAAGTTCATGCACAAATCCAAGGCCATCTTCATGGTTGAATTTTTTTGTCCCTCTATACAAAATCTAGCAGTTGCTGTGATACGAAGCGAGTTCCTTCCCCACCGATAAACAGAAAACAAAAGTACCTTAGCAGGAATTACAAGTACTTAGCAAGTCATTAATGTGGTTGAGCATTCATGATTCAATTTGCACACATGCCAGACTCCTAGCACTAGAACGTCGTGGCTAAGCCCCACCCATTTTAACGCTTTAACAGGAAGAGACAGATGAATGGCCCACAAATATTCAATCCTTCTTTTTTTCTTTTTTTTTTTTTACACAGCACTTCCAATAATTTGATTGATTTCTGTTCTTAGTAGAAGTGACAAAAGCCAATAAGGATGCGCCGTTCAAGATTCTGAAGCTTCTAGCGTGCTAAGTGTACAATCCGTGTCCACACACAGTGCCTCGCGTCCGAGACCGAACTTCCAAGGATTCAAAAATATGGTTCCATAAGGACACCTAAACCCATCTCTTTCTGTCACTTTCACAGAAGTTGATCCTGTTAGCAGTGTGTGTGGCATTTTGTCTGCTCATCCTCATCGTCTCCCTCGCCGTTGGACTCGGCTAACGCTCTCAGAAGCCGTAGCGTGTACTGGACAGTCGACTTTACTCAAAGCGTTACTCAACCGCACGCTAGAAGAAGCCAGGATGGGTTTCTGAGTCTGTTCAGAATCACAGGGCAGACCCGGTTCAGTGTAATTAGTTAGTTAGTATGTTTCTGTATGGTTTGGGATCATGTGCTAGGATTTTACTATACTATAGTCTTGATAATGTATATATGTATTTAATATACTGACACACAAAGACATTTTTACTGAACTGTAATGTTAAATGTTTTTTTTAAAGTGACTGAGATTATTTAATTTTCACAAAGTCATCAGACTTTTTGGAAGTAGTAAAGATTTCGTCTGCAGAAAAAGACGTGACTCTTTGAGCTCATGTGTAGAACTACCTCACTCCTTTCTCTCATTCTCGTGTGTGTGTGTGTGTGTGTGTTGCATTATGCCTGCTCTTTATCCGCAAGCACTTCAAGACCTCAAGACGTGTTTGTGACACGTTCCTTTCAGTCTAATCCTGTTTTTGACCTGGCCTCATTGACCTCCTCTGATGATGTGCTTGAACTCGACATGAATGAATAGACCATGGTGGCTGAGAAGTGCGAAAGAAAATACGATGACAAGTTTAGACAAGCCAGAAAAGGTAGGTATAGTTTGCGAATGGAATTCTTAATGCTGATTGGACGAGATATCTGTCACTCAAGATACACAGGAAGTCCAGCAGGCTGCAGCAGTAGAAAGTGGATTGGTGTGTGTGTGTGTGTATGAACGTTGAATGAATTCTGCTTGCTTGCCAATGGAAATTTTTGTTATTTTCTTTTAAAGAAATAGTTTAAAGTGAAGGCAGAACTCCACAAAAGTACAAGAAATAAAGTTAGATACACGATTTCCTACTGCTTGTATATTTTGAGTGACAGATATCTCGTCCAATCAGCCGAAAGAATTCCATTCGCAAAACTATACCAAACTTTGTCGGAATTGTCCTTGTGTTTTCTAATTTGTCGTTTTGTTTTTTGGGTTTGTTATGTTGTTTACAGATTTTTTGTTTTGGTTTGTTTCCGAATTTGTTGTTTTGTTTTTGGATTTGTTTTTTATTCCGGGTTTTGTTATTTTGTTTCGGATTTGTTTTTGTTTTTTTTCTTGGATTTGTTATGTTGTTTACAGATTTGTTTTCAAAATTGTTTTTTTTTTTCATATTTGTTATTTTCTGATGTTTTTGGATTCGTTATTTTGTTTTTCGGATTTTTTGTTTTGTTTTGCATTTCTCAGTCACCGTAATAGACGCTTGCATCACCTCATGTCTCCGCCCCGTGTGTGTGGCGTTTGCATGTTCTCATCAAGCTTCAGTGGTTTTCCTTTGAGCTCTCCAGTTTCCTTCTCCAGTCCAAAACCATGTGTTGTAGGCTGACTGGCATCTCTAAACTGTCCGGTGTATGTGAATGTGTGATATTGTGCTCTTCAGTGGGTTGCCTTGTCCTCCAGGATCCCCTCAACCTTGTGCTCCGAGTCCACTGGGATAGACTCCAGGCTCCCCATGACCCTGGGTGTCCAGATCTATCTCTCATACCTGCATATCTCTTTTTGGCCTTTATAATATAGAACCTTTTAATCACAAACAAAAGAAAAAAGCACACCATCCCTGTTGACTAATCCTGATTCTCATTCCAGATGTTATTAAATAAACAAAATTATATTTTTAAATAACTATAATAATCTCTATAAATCTTAATACATGTGTCTGTTAGCCCTTCCTCTTCCTAGAAACGCTTCCTCGTCCTGTTCTAATCTCAGATCCTAGGTTCTAGGTGTTAATTGACATGTTTAGCATGATTAAAAAACAAAAAACAAATATAGATTAATAAGCCCTTCAGGATCTTAGAAATATTCAGATCTGATGTGCTGATTGTGTAGAACACAATAAAGCGTGATAGAGATGCCATGAGGGTAACAACACGGTGACTTTGCCCCAAGCAAAGTTCAGAAAGAAAGCTCAGCGGGTGATGAAAAGAAGAAATAAGAAAGAACTTCATCCACTGTGAAAATGAGAGAGAGAGGGAAAAACAAACAGATCTCAATGAGAAGCTTCTCCACACACACAGAGCTCTGGGGGTTTGTCTAAGGAAGCTCAAGGATGAATGAGATGCGAGAAAGAGGAAGTCAAAGAGCGCGGGTTAAAAGCGTTAACACAGCTATTATCTTCTGTGAAGATGGCACTATCATCCGTCCGGTGCCTCTTGGTACATGGAATTCTGACACCCCCATGTGGTGTGTAGTGTGTAGTGTAGTGTGTGAGTGGTGCGTGTATTTTATATCTCCTGCATGCATTTCCTTGTATGTGAATATACTGTGAGGCTCACTTCTGTTTTTCAGTGCCATCTCTCTTATAATAATAATAATAAATGTTATTAATGATATTAAAATGATTAATGTTCTGACCCTTTCTCTCTTTCCATGCTGCCCCGGATTTCTTGTTAACGTCTTTGTAGAAGAAAATTATGATTCTTATCTGCTGTGTTGTGTTAGGGATCGTTATTGCTTCCACCGTGGGTGGGGTGTTGGCCTGAAGCACATGACGATTCGAGCGTACAGCAAAAATATCACGCAAAACACACACAGAAAAAATAAAGATACAACAAACATGCTGTTCACTGACAGCGTAAAAATCGTGTAAAGACGGGGAAAGGAGGAAACGGTGTACTTTTTTCCGCATGAGGCTCTATTTTGTAAATGTGCAGTTGTGTTGCCCTGGATGTCCTGTTGTCCCTGTATAGAGAAAAAAAAAAAAGAAATTTATTTTTCAAGTGCTATTAAGAATTGCTGTATTAATACAAAGAAACTCTCGCCTGATCGCCTGCCATCGTGTTTCCGCAGTGTTGAGAGAGAGAGAGCCAAGCTGGACATGAGAATATTTTTACATATTCTTTCTTCCGTAAACGATATTAAAGTCGAGAAGGTCAACGATCAGATAGTTAAAAAAGAAGACAAGGGTAAAAAAAGATTTCCAGACTGAATTGGTTCAGTGATTTTACCGCTTTTTTTAATCAGTAGAAGCGTATTCCCAAAAAAACAAGAGTGTAAACTGATGATTATCAATAAACTAGTTTAAAATATGAATCGAAACACGAGCGGAAGTGTTGATTTCTACAGAGCTGCTGATGTGACCTGATGTTTTTTTCCCCCAACAGAAATGAATTAATATATTATTTTCATATTTTCATTTGATATTATCATCTCCCCGTGCTTGGTGGGTTGCCTCTGGGTGCTCTGCTTTCCTCCCACAGTCCAAAGACATGCTTCTAGGCTGATTGGAGTCTCTAAATAGCCCATAGTGTGTAATTGAATGAGTGTGTTTGTGTGCCCTGCCATGGGTTGGCACTCCGTCCAGGGTGTATCCTGCCTTGAGGCCCAGATGACGCCTGAGGCTCCCCGTGACCCGAGTATAGATCGGATCAGCGGTACAATGAAATGAAATGAAAAATTATATGATTATGTCCATAATCAAGAAATCTGACCATGGGGGAAAAAAAACACACTATTAAGCAAAAAAGAAAACAAGGTAAGGGTCAAAAGGTCAGAGTATATGAACAGGCTACAGGTTTAACTCGAGAATAAAACCTACGCACAGTGTATGAGGCACGACTTCTGTATCTTCTGAACTATTGTATCTCTAGGCATGGATTTATTATCTCGTGGCCACATCAAAAACTGAGCATACAACTTAATATATCACGGGAAAGTCGTCCAGCTTATCGATCGATGCTTAATGTTCCTGTGGTTTGGCACGCTATCAGCATCTGTCTTTTGGTTCTGTTTTCAAATACTTGTCATGTACACCAACCAGGCATAACATTATGATCACCTGCCTAATGTTGTGTTGGTCCCCCTTCTGCTGCCGAAACAGTCCTGACCCGTCCTGCACTGTGTATTCTGGCACCTTTCTATCAGAACCAACATTAACTTCTTCAGCAATTTGAGCAACAGTAGCTCGTCTGTTGGATCGGATCACACGGGTCAGCCTTAGGTCTCCACGTGCATCAATGAGCCTTGGCCGTCCATGTCCCTGTCGCTGGTTGACCACTGTTCCTTCCTTGGTCCACTTTTGATAGATACTGACCACTGCAGACCGGGAACACCTCCACAAGAGTTGCAGTTTTGGAGATGCTCTGATCCAGTCATCTAGCCATCTTGCCAAATTTTTACGCTTGTCCATTTTTCCTGCTTCTAACACATCAGCTTTGAGGA
The DNA here is from genome assembly GCF_019097595.1 of Hemibagrus wyckioides. NCBI lineage: Eukaryota > Metazoa > Chordata > Actinopteri > Siluriformes > Bagridae > Hemibagrus > Hemibagrus wyckioides. Next base: position 5,158,892 of record NC_080729.1, read on the forward strand.
CTAAATGTTCACTTGCTGCCTAATATATCCCACCCACTAACAGGTGCCATGATGAGGAGATCATCAGTCTTATTCACTTCACCTCTCAGTAATCAGTGTTATTCATGGCACCTCTCAGTGGTCATAATGTTATGCCTGATTGGTGTATTCCAACCAGTTTAGTTCTCTAAAATATTAACAAGCTAATTTAAAACAACCCCAACCAGCTACTGGTTTATTCCGACTTATGTACTCGTATTCAGTCCCATCAGTAGTTGTATGCACAGTGGATTCGTTCGGTTGATTTATCATTGTCTCACTTTTTCTTTTTCTTTTTTTTGCAAAACGAAGTGAGGCATTTCTCAAGAAACTGAACTCCTGGCCATAATCTATTAATTCATGGCTGCATAAAACGTCCCGTCAGCAGCTCTGTACCTTCACACATTATACACTTTAAACTCCACAGTTCCGAACCCAAAAATAAAAATAACTCCCCCCTTAAATATTTAATATTTATTACACTCTGGTGAAATTTGTATATTTCCGCTACTTGAGAATGTAAAGTTAAAAAGGAAAAAGCGTTTTTAAATATTTAAAGGGGGAGATTTTGCCAGTTTTTCTGTGTATGCACTATTATTATTATTATTATTATTATTATTATTATTATTATTATTATTATTATTATTATCTCCTTCATTATAGCCCTTCTTGCAGCTGCTTCTTTGCCAGTGGCTCTAGTTTCCATTTTGCCTTATTTCTGTATACTACATTTAGGTGTGAGTGTATATATGTGAGTGTGTGTGTGTGTGCGTGTCCGTGTGTGTGTGTGTGTGTATGTGACCTGCATGAATGAACATTGTGTGCATGCCAAGTGGGGGCCAAGTTTTGTATGTGTGTGTATTAAAAGCCTGTTGAAGTGTCTGTAATATGCCACTTGTGTCTTTGTTCTGTAGAAATTGTACATTACTATAGTATCGGGGTGATGTCAAAGTCCCTCTGCACAGATGCTGCCACTGATTAACTGACAGTGTGTATGGAACACGATGTGATTATTGAATATATATTGTCGGTGGAACTGATCAAGGTCATGATTCCTACGTTTGTGTCTCACTCGATATATAATAAGAATAGACTCAAAGACTCGAGCGAGAAAAATCCAAAAGTGCTGTTTTCTTCTCGTTTTGTGAACACTGCTCAGTCGGCTCGTTCGGTCGGGTTTTAACGCAGCAACCGGACCACCTAACTTACGTCACTGCCTCTGCGTTGTGAATTAATGTTATGTATGTTTGCTTTTTTGGGGGAGGGGGGGTTCATTTTTAAGTAAATCTTGTCTGAATACCAGTCCTGACTGTCCTGTCGTTATTTCCTTTACATTTTCATATACAAAAGAAGCTTTATTGTCATTTCAACCACATATAGCTGACGCAGTACATAGTGAAATGAAACGTTTCTCCAGGACCTGGTGCTACAGAAACATACAACATAAAGTACAAAAAAAGACAACACAAAAACACAGGACACTTAGCGCCGAAAAAAGAAAGAGAACATGTGCAATGGAATGTAAATGAAATTAAATAAAATGAGATGTACAACTTTGAGACCTGACAACATGTATTGTGCAAAAACACAATAGCAGCGGTTGAGGTAGTGCAAAATAGAAATAAACATAAATATAAATATAAATATAGCAGCAGATGTAATGAACACATGGGGCTGAGGTAGTGCAATAAGTATTGAACAATATAGGTTATGTGTGTGTGTGTGTGTGTCCACACAGGTGAGAGAGAGAGAGAGTGTGTGTGTGTGTGTGAGAGAGACAGAGAGTTTTGTACAGTTCAGTCCTGGGTGTTGAGGAGCCTGATGGCTTGAGGAAAGAAACTGTTACACAGTCTGTTGTGAGGGCCCGAATGCTCCGGTACCTCTTTCCAGATGGCAGGAGGGTGTGAGGGGTGTGTGGGGTCATCCACAATGCTGTTGGCTTGATGATGTGGTTGGAGCTGTGCATTGCTGCACAGTCGTGAGTCAGCAAGGTGAACAGCAGTGGACTGAGCACACAGCCCTGAGGAGCTCCAGGGCTCAGTGTGGTGGTGCTGGAGATACTGTTCCCGATCTGGACTGACTGGGGTCTCCCAGTCAGGAAGTCCAGGATCCAGTTGCAGAGAGAGGTGTTCAGGCCCAGCAGGCTCAGCTTCTCAATCAGCTGCTGAGGGACAATTGTGTTGAATGCTGAACTGAAATCTATGAACAGCATTCAAACGTAGGAGCCTTTACAGTCCAGGTGTGTGAGGGCAAGGTGGAGGGTTGTGGTGATGGCATTGTCCGTGGAGCTGGCACTTGGCAGATGCTCTTATCCAGAGCGACGAACAAAAGTCTCTATCAATGAATACATCAACACTGGTTCAATAGGTCACAGACTTAGGATAGCATCAGCCTAAAAACTGTGTTGGGAGGATTTTCTAAAAATACCTAAAGCAAACAGAGAAAATAAGAGGAAGGTCTTCACCCGTCGTATAAAGACTGTTCAGACATCTAGGTGAAGTTCATTCCACCACCTCGGTTCCAGAACAAGAGAAGTCTTGATGTATATCTGTCTCTTTCCCTGAGAGATGGTGGGACCTGTCCAGCAGTGGTACTAGTAGTAGTTATTTCCTGGCGCACCAAATAAAATCTCTTTTCTCAACCTTGTCATACAAGGTATCAGGAACTATTGGGACAGTTCCCTACCAGACCACCAGAGGGAGTACTGACAGGCAATTCACCATAGCCTGCTTTTTTTTTTGTGAAGTGTATTGTTCCGCTTTCGTACCGTGTCGCCTGTTCCCCGTTTACCCTAATGTTTTGTCCAATATATACTTTTTTATCTGTCTCTGTCAGTCATTGTTTGTTGTTTGGTTAGACACTGTTGTGTTTGCAGGATCCCATGTTATCGTTACGTTTTGTTTCTCACGTTGTATTTGTCCAGTGTTCTCTGTAAGTCTTGTTTTAGTTATGTTAATTTATCCAGCTTGTAGGTCTGAGGGGGTCTTGACTGCTGTAGAGATCAGGGTTCGAGCCCTGCTTCAGACAGTGTCTCCTGGACATTACACTAGGGGTTAGGGTTTTTAAAATTTCTATTAAATTTACTGCTGAACATAAGCTACACTTATGCTAAACATTATTTTTGGCAGCTTAGTCTGAAACAGAGCAATGAAAAATTCATATGAAAGCTGTCATTTGGACCGGGAAATGGACCATGTTACCGAACCCGAGACTCCCTGTAGGAGGTGGTGTGAGTTCGGTTGCAGTGGAGCCCATGAACGTGAATGGAACTCGTACTCGGGCCCACACAAGTAACATGGGTGTGTGTTTTAGCTAATGATGACGACAACACGTGTACCATGAGTGGCAAGGGACCATTGTGGGACACACAAGAGATGATAAAGTGCCTTACTCTTCATAGCTGCACTAAAATAATTTCTAAAAAACATGGTGAGTCAACATGATTGTGTTCTCCATGCACGTTTTTAATGATATAAGATTAACGCAAATGTGTCAGGGTTCAGCAGAATCAATCAACTGAGTCTGAAGCGAGACCAACACTGCAGGGGTGCAATCGCACTCGGATTCAGATCGTGGCAAACATACCTAGCGTGAAAGCCACCTTTGGCTCAACAGCAGGGATCTATCTCACTTTGTCAAGCTGTGCGTGTATCACCTTGTTACCTAGGAAGGTCAGAAGTCTAACATCAACCTGAGGAAAGTGCATAACGTTTGTTTTTGTGGCCATCAAGAGAAAGATCCTGAAGCTTTGGATGGTAAGTTCAGTAGAATACACTATTTCTACACTATTTCTTGTTGCCTTGGCATCCAGCAGTTTATTGTAGAAGAATAATGTTCAGCATTTTTAAAATGTTGTTTGCTTTCACAAGGAGAATATACTGGACCTAGTATTCCCAGAGTGTCCTAAACAGCTGGGTTTCTGGTGGCTGCGAGTAGAAAGGGGTGAGATCTTTTATTACAGTGTACATAACCTGGCTGTACCAGGGATATATTTAGCAATTTTTCTGCCTCCCTTGATGGACCACAGCCAGGCTACAGATACACTGTAAGGAAGCTCAGAGTATGGTCTGCCATGGAAGATGTGTGCATCCTTGGCCAATGTTTGGACTATCCTGAGAAAATATTGCACAGAGAAAGTCTGGTTAGAATGGTCTTCCATGACCTGGTAGTGTGCTGTATACAAAATAAATCACAAATAGAAATCTCTGAAAGTTTGTCCTTCCTCTTTGTCATTATCTTTGTCCAGGAATGCAAGACGTGTGGGGCAAGAGGAAGGGCAGTAAGACAAAGGTACCTTGAGAAATTAATTCTGTTCTCAATTCAGTTTCTCAAGCATGGAAAGTTGCGATGTAAGAGGAAGGAGGAGGACTTTGATGCAAGAACTTTTGTTAACTTGAGGATCTTGAATATGCATCGTTCCTAAGACATAAATTGGAACAGGAAGTATGGTGGATTAAGTCCAATAAAGTCCAGTCCAGATGATGAAATGGTCCCACCTGTTTATTAATTTAATGGTTGGTGTATCCCAAAAGTGAAGCTTTGTCATGTGTTCCTGGTCTCCAACAGGAAGTGCCCTTACAGCAGGGTTGTCTGATCTCATCCACAAAGGGTCAGTGTGTGTGCAGGTTTTCATTCCAATCAAGCAGGAGCCACACCTGATTCTACCTGTTTAATCAGCTGATTAATCATTGATTGATTGAATCAGCTTGGCCTTCAACAGGCTCAGGTGCTTGGTTGGAATGAAAACTTGCACCCACACCGGCCCTTTGTGGATGAGATCGGACAGCCCTGCCTTACAGTGTCAGCAATCCTAGTCTGAAGCGGTTATGTTTTGGTTTGTAGTATCGCTAGTAATGTTAAACTCGGAAAACATGAGACCAGGTAGTGGTAGCTCAAGTGGTTAAGGCTCTGGGTTGTTGCCCAGAAAATTGGGGTTCAAGCCAAGCTGCGACTACTGGGCCCTTGAGCAAGGTCCTTAACCCTCCCTGCTCCAGGGGTGCTGTATCATGCCTGAACATTATGAGCAGTGAGAGGTGAAGTGAATAACGCTGATGATCTCCTCATCATGGCACCTGTTAGTGGGTGGGATATATGAAGCAGCAAGTGAACATTTTGTCCTCAAAGTTGATGTTAGAAGCAGGAAAAATGGACAAGCGTAAGGATTTGAGCAAATTTGACGAAGGGCGAAGTTGTGATGGCTAGACCACTGGATCAGAGCATCTCCAAAACTGCAGCTCTTGTGGAGGTGTTCCCGGTGTGCAGTGGTCCGAAGAAGAAACAGTGGTGAACTGGCGACAGGGTCATGGGCAGCCAAGGGTCATTGATGGACGTGGGGAGTGAAGGCTGTCCTGTGTGATCCAATCCAACAGACAAGCTACTGTTGCTCAAACTGCTGAAGAAGTTAAGGCAGGTTCTGATAGAAAGGTGTCAGAATACACAGTGCAGGACGGGTCAGGGCTGATTCGGCAGCAAAAAGGGGGACCAATACAATATTAGACAGATGGTCATAATGTTATGCCTGGTCGGTGTATATGTGACAAATAAAAAGTCTTTCATTTCAAGCCACTGGATGGCAGGATAGAGTTCTAAGAACATCATACAAATAAATAGACAACTAAACAAACACTGATTTTTGTCACTGATTTTGCTGTTATTTACTCACAGTTTGCGTTCAGTGGATTAGAAATCATATCTAAATATTTACACAGAAACCTGTCGTAGATGTTGGAGTGTAAACCTTAAAACTGGATCGTTTACTCTTCGTTTTCTTTAAATAAGACTGATTAGAATGTGGCCAAATTACACCGATTGATTAGACATGCTTTTACTGTACTAATAAATCAGACATTTGTTTTCTAGCATTTCTTCTAGTTGTTTCTCTTGCATGCATGATGTTGCATCCATACTGTACATACGGTACGTGATATTTGTTATGTGATATTAATTCTGTTTGTAGTATTGCTGAAATTCTGTACTAGTAAATAAACAGAACAAATTCAATTAAAAAATGGAATAAACAAAAATAGAGAGCCCTATTTTTTTAGTCCAGCAGGTGGCAACATTGTACTAATATAAATTCACTGAACTGCTCGTGTGTGTGTGTGTGTGTGTGTGTGTGTGTGTGTTGAACGTATTTTTGAAAGCTACGGATGGAAGCTAAACTTATTCTATTCCTATCTATTCTTGGTGTTTATTTTTATTCTATTTTTATTTTTGTATAATTGATTGTCTATTTTATATTATATTTTGTATTCTATTCTGATTCTTCTTTTATACTTGATATTCTTTTTATTTCTCATATTTTTATATTCTACTTTTACATTTTTATTTAAATGATTTCCTATATTTTATATTCAACTTTTACATTTTTATTTAAATTGTATTTCTTTTCTTTTATATTCTAGTTTTTCATTTTTATTTAAATTGTATTTCTTTTCTTTTATATTCTAGTTTTTCATTTTTATTTACATTTTATGTCCCATATTTTTATATTCTAGATTTACATTTTTATTTAAATTATATTTCGTATATTTTATATTCTAATTTTATATTTTTATTTAAATTGTTTTTTTTTTTATTTCATGTTCTAGTTTTACATTTTTATTTAAATAATTTCTTATATTTTATATTCTAGTTTTACATTTTTATTTAAGTTGTATTTCTCATTTTTATATTCTAGTTTTACAATTTTATTTAAATTATTTCTTATATTTTATACTCTAGTTTTACATTTTTATTTAACTTGTATTTCTAATATTTTTATATTCTAGTTTTACATTTTTATTTAAATTATCTCTTATATATTTTATTTCTAGTTTTACAATTTACTTTAAATTGTATTTCTCATATTTTATATTCTAGTTTTACATTTTTATTTTAATAATTTCTGATATTTTATTTCTAGATTTACATTTTAATTTAAATTGTATTTCTTGTATTTTATATTCTAGTTTTACATTTTTATTTAAATTATTTCTTATATTTTATATTCTAGTTTTACATTTTTATTTTAAATTATGTCATATATTATAGTCTAGTGTTGTTTTTTATTTGTATTCCATATATTTTATATTCTAGTTTTACATTTTTATTTAAATTGTATTTCTTTTCTTTTATATTCTAGTTTTTCATTTTTATTTAAATTGTATTTCTTTTCTTTTATATTCTAGTTTTTCATTTTTATTTACATTTTATGTCCCATATTTTTATATTCTAGATTTACATTTTTATTTAAATTATATTTCGTATATTTTATATTCTAATTTTATATTTTTATTTAAATTGGTTTTTTTTTAATTTCATGTTCTAGTTTTACATTTTTATTTAAATAATTTCTTATATTTTATATTCTAGTTTTACATTTTTATTTAAGTTGTATTTCTCATTTTTATGTTCTAGTTTTATATTTTTATTTAAATTATTTCTTATATTTTATATTCTAGTTTTACATTTTTATTTAAATTATTTCTTATATTTTATACTCTAGTTTTACATTTTTATTTAAGTTGTATTTCTAATATTTTTATATTCTAGTTTTACATTTTTATTTAAATTATCTCTTATATATTTTATTTCTAGTTTTACAATTTACTTTAAATTGTATTTCTCATATTTTATATTCTAGTTTTACATTTTTATTTTAATAATTTCTGATATTTTATTTCTAGATTTACATTTTAATTTAAATTGTATTTCTTGTATTTTATATTCTAGTTTTACATTTTTATTTAAATGATTTCTTATATTTTATATTCTAGTTTTACATTTTTATTTAAATGATTTCTTATATTTTATATTCTAGTTTTACATTTTTATTTTAAATTATGTCATATATTATAGTCTAGTGTTGTGTTTTTTATTTGTATTCCATATATTTTATATTCTAGTTTTACATTTTTGTTTAAATGATTTCTTATATTTTATATTCTAGTTTTACATTTTTCTTTACATGGTATGTCTTAAATTTTATATTTTTGTTTAAAATGTTTATTTTCCCTACATGTCATCCTGTGTGTGATTGTGTTTGTGAAATAAAACTGATGATTTGATTTTTCTCTAACAGTGGCTCTGACCGTAATATGTACGATGAATATTAATACACTCGTTATAATATGTCCTGTGTTGTTACTATAGTAACAGATCATTCGGACACTCGCTATATAATCTAAAGGGGAAAATAAAAGGATTAAAATTTTTTCGTTGACTTTTTGTTCTTGTTGCTGGTTGTGATGTTCATGCAACATATATGGAAGGAGTCTCCAGTGTCAGCACTCTGTATTAGTCATTTCTATTCCCTAGCACGATATTTTGACACAGACGTCTGACTTGACAAAGGATTCACGGCAGACATTTTCTAGTTTCTCAGTCAGATGACAAGCTATGTGGTGGGTTTTTTTTTTGGTCGCATGAACGTCAAGTGAGAGAATGCAGGAGAGGCTGGTGAGGGAACTTCTGTATGTGATGCAAGTGAGAACAGGAACCAACTTGTCTTGGAAGCATGACAACATGAAACGTAATTTAACGCCTCTGTGTTTGCATCGGATGGATGGTGTTTTTTTTGAGGGTTACATCCGGGTATCTCCAGGTTCCTTCTCCAGTCCAAACATGTTTTCTGATACTCAGGCAAGCAACATGATACATTAAGGACCAAGGGTGTGTGTGTGTGTGTAAACTTTTGAACAGAGTGATCAGTGTAACAACTTATTATTTTTAGAGTCAAAACTGTTGTATGTGTGAAAATCCCAGGAGATCAGCTGCTTCTGGCCTTCACAAACATCCAAGTCACAGACATGAGACAGAGATTTTTCTTCATTCTGTTGGATATGAACATAAACCGAAGCTCTTGACAAAGACACAGTGCAGAAATTGTTCAGGAACATGACAAAGACGGCAAGGTGATCTCCAAATTCTCCAGATTTCAAATCGATCGACAAGGAAGTGCTGGACAAACAAGTCTGATGAGTGGAGGCTTCACTTTACTGCTTACGTCTTGGTGCCAGATCCCACAGCACACCTTCAGAGGTCTCGTGGAGGCCGTGTCTCGAAAAAGCAGAGCTGCTCTGGGGTCAAAAGGAGGACTTACACCATGTTAGGATGGTGGTTTTAATGTTATGGCTGATTGGTGTGATTATACATATAAATTACAAATTATAAAATTTCAATTCTTAAGCTGAAAATTCAGGGAGGGAACTTTGTTCATCAAAATATCTTCATGTCTGATGCTCCAATGTCTGATGTCTGAGGCTCTGATGTCTGATGCTCCAGTGTCTGATGTCTGAGGCTCTGATGTCTGATGCTCCAGTGTCTGATGTCTGAGGCTCTGATGTCTGATGCTCCAATGTGTGATGTCTGAGGCTCTGATGTCTGATGCTCCAATGTGTGATGTCTGAGGCTCTGATGTCTGATGCTCCAATGTGTGATGTCTGAGGCTCTGATGTCTGAGGCTCTGATGTCTGATGCTCCAATGTGTGATGTCTGAGGCTCTGATGTCTGATGCTCCAATGTCTGATGTCTGAGGCTCTGATGTCTGATGCTCCAATGTGTGATGTCTGAGGCTCTGATGTCTGAGGCTCTGATGTCTGATGCTCCAATGTGTGATGTCTGAGGCTCTGATGTCTGATGCTCCAATGTGTGATGTCTGAGGCTCTGATGTCTGATGCTCCAATGTCTGATGTCTGAGGCTCTGATGTCTGATGCTCCAATGTGTGATGTCTGAGGCTCCAATGTCTGATGTCTGAGGCTCTGATGTCTGATGCTCCAATGTCTGATGTCTGAGGCTCTGATGTCTGATGCTCCAATGTGTGATGTCTGAGGCTCTGATGTCTGATGCTCCAATGTGTGATGTCTGAGGCTCTGATGTCTGATGCTCCAATGTGTGATGTCTGAGGCTCCGATGTCTGAGGCTCTGATGTCTGATGCTCCAATGTGTGATGTCTGAGGCTCTGATGTCTGATGCTCCAATGTCTGATGTCTGATGCTCCAATGTGTGATGTCTGAGGCTCTGATGTCTGATGCTCCAATGTCTGATGTCTGAGGCTCCAATGTCTGATGTCTGAGGCTCCGAAGTCTGATGCTCCAATGTTTGATGTCTGAGGCTTCGATGTCTGATGCTCCAATGTCTGATGTCTGAGGCTCTGATGTCTGATGCTCCAAAGTCTGATGTCTGAGGCTCTGATGCTCCGATGTCTGATGTCTGAGGCTCTGATGTCTGATGCTCCAATGTCTGAGGCTCTGATGTCTGATGCTCCAATGTCTGAGGCTCTGATGTCTGTTGCTCCAATGTCTGATGTCTGAGGCTCTGATGCTCTGATGTGTGAGGCTCTGATGTCTGATGCTCCGATGTCTGAGGCTCTGATGTCTAATGCTCAAATGTCTGATGATCTGATGTCTGAGGCTCTGATGTCTGATGCTCCAATGTCTGATGATCTGATGTCTGAGGCTCTGATGTCTGTTGCTCCAATGTCTGATGTCTGAGGCTCTGATGTCTGTTGCTCCAATGTCTGATGTCTGAGGCTCTGATGCTCTGATGTGTGAGGCTCTGATGTCTGATGCTCCGATGTCTGAGGCTCTGATGTCTAATGCTCAATTGTCTGATGATCTGATGTCTGAGGCTCTGATGTCTGATGCTCCAATGTCTGATGATCTGATGTCTGAGGCTCTGATGTCTGTTGCTCCAATGTCTGATGTCTGAGGCTCTGATGCTCTGATGTGTGAGGCTCTGATGTCTGATGCTCCGATGTCTGAGGCTCTGATGTCTGTTGCTCCAATGTCTGATGCTCTGAGGCTCTGATGTCTGAGGCTCTGATGTCTGATGCTCTGATGTGTGAGGCTCTCATGTCTAATGCTCAAATGTCTGATGATCTGATGTCTGATGCTCCAATGTCTGATGATCTGATGTCTGAGGCTCTGTTGTCTGATCATCTGATGTCTGATGCTCCGATGTCTGATGATCTGATGTCTGATGCTCCAATCAAGTCAATCAATGACTGAGACTTATGTAGTGACTAAGCAGCAAGGCCTGATCCTAGATGGTGGATGAAGTACAGTAGACCTCACAGGCAAAAAAAAAATGATTGTAGAATTCTCTAGAAGAGTTCACAACATGCGGAAAAATCCATCTTCACCATATTTTCCACCAAGTTTGTCATTGACTTCTGACCTTCCACTGGGTCTGAGTCACTCCATGTTGTTGAGGACAACTCAACTAGCTCTCTCCAGAAAGGTGCAGTGGGAATTAAATTCATTCTAAATTAAACAATGAATAAAAATCCTTTTTAAGGTTTTTAGAGATTTCTGGTTTAGCAACTTTATACGCTTTATATACATATACTATATATGCTTTATTAACATATTCATCAGCTGAATGAAACCTGCACCGGGGTGGGCACTTCCTGTCTGCCAGATGAGGCGTTTCCTCTTTTTTACTCGCACAACAAACCTGACACCTTTTAAAAATAACACGATTATTACACACCAACGAAACAAAAATGAAATTCACTTCCTGGATTCCTGATGCTAAAATTCCCCTGAACTATTCAACAACATGCCGATGTTTATATCCTGAATCTGTTGTTCTGGACCAAGAACTGGAATTATTATTATTATTATTATTATTATTATTATTATTATTATTATTATTAGATGAAATAGTTTAGTGATGCTTTGAAATTGAATTGAAAATTGAATTCCATCCATTCACTGGAACACAAAAGCAATAGAAATGCTTGGTGTAGAGTTTGTAAATCATGCCTCAGATGATCGAAACCCTTGTAGCTGGTATTTCCTTCTCATCTGCGGTTATAAAGAGGCGAGTCTTGGGTTTCCTGAGCTGTTGTGCTTCTTTCTTTTTTTTTTCTCAGAGAAAAAAGCCACAGCAACCAAGTCATTATACAGTGATCTGACACAAGGAACATACTGATCTCCTTTATAGAACTATGGGACACCCCCTCCAAATAATTTAATTCAGGTGTTGTTTTTCAGGGCTTGGGCTCGGCCCCTTAGTTCCAGTGAAAGGAACTCTTAATACTTCAGCATACCAGCATACATTTCATGCTTTGTGGGAAGTTTGGGGATGACCCCTTCCTGTTCCAACATGACTGCACACCAGTGCACAAAGCAAGGTCCATAAAGACATGGATGAGTGAGTTTGGTGTGGAGGAACTTGACTGGCCTGAGTCCTGACCTCAACCTGATAGAACATCTTTGGGATGAATTAGAGCGGAGACTGTGAGCCAGCGAATTGAATGATTTGTTGGTGTGTCCCAAAACTTTTGATAATATAGTCAAAATAATCTATCTATCTATCTATCTATCTATCTATCCATCCATCCATCCATCCATCCATCCATCCATCCATCCGTCTATAATAATTGAGATTTTGGTTTTTGCTTCATTTAAAAGGCAAGAAACTGTTTTTTTTTTAGTTTTCCCTTAAGAAATACAACAAAAATAAAAACACATGACACTTACTGTGGGTTAGAAGTTAGAATTTTTGCCTCACACTTCAGGGGTTTCCGCAGGGTTCTCTGGTTTCCTCTCCAGTCCAAAGACATGTGTTGTAGGCTGAGTGGCATCCCTAAAGTGTGTAAATGGTGTGTGAGTGTGTGATCGAGCCTTGCCATGGATTTTCACCATATCCAGGATGCCCCCTGCCTTGTACTACGAGCCCTCTGGGATAGACTCCAGGGTCCCTGTGTAGGATAAGCACTATAGAAAATGGATGGATGAATAGATGGATGGATGGAATAACAGATGGATAGATGGATGGATGGATGAAATAACAGATGGATGGATGGACGGATGGATGGATGGATGGATGGATGGATGAAATAACGGATGGATGGATGGACGGACGGATGGATGGACACTAGTAAAACTGTGAAACAAGGAAACCCACATGGACACTGGGAGAACATATGAAACTCCAAACAGCTTTAGCCAAACTCAGGATCGAACGCTTTGTATGCCCAAATGTCTGGTTTATTCAATCAAATGATCAAGAGTGCATATGTTTAAGGAAAGCAACTTAAGTGATTTCTTTACATAAGACAACATGTAACAGCAACAGCTAACAGATTATGACAGAATCTCACAAAATCCAGACAGCTATAACGGCTTCGACTGTACAATAAATAAATATAGTAACAGTTCTAAGCTTAGACACTTTGCAATGAAAAAACTTTTCTGTTTAAAAGTGCTAGATGGAACGTTTAAGGATCCCTCCCAAGAGGAATCTACTCAATGGTGGAAAAATACAGCACGAAAAAAATTCCTTGCCAAAAAAACCCCCAAAAAACATTTTAACAAGGAAAAGCAGGCAGCGTTTTCACAACTGTAGATTTGTTTGTAGATTTAACAAGTAACAGGATTATCCAAAGCACTGATATCTGACGATCTCTACAACACTCAGAGAAAAAGGATGGCTCATGGTGTTAATGTAACTAGAAGAAAGCAACATCATGTTGTTATGGGAAAATAATCAACGACAGAATGGAGCGACGTGACCTGACGCATGCAGACATGCTGGACTGTACAGGAACCAACCTGAGTTATTTCTTTTCTTCTAACAGCACCGAAGTGTTTTATTCCACTTATACAACGGCACCTTCCTGAATCTATTGTTTCTTAATTTAAAAATATAACAGTTTATCCTACATACTGTTCATTTAATTTAATGCGAAACAAATTGACTTACGTTATACGAGCTTACACGAAAGAAATAAAAACATTTTGCTTAAAATATAGTATGTAAAGTAGACTTTTTCCCAACGATTTTGGCCTAAAAGCAGAATTATTAGAGACAACTTTCTTGGGTTCTCTAAGGACGGAATGCTGACATGGACGATATTTAAGTAAGCGGATTAAATGCGTATGAATTTATATCATTTGGGATGAGTCTTTTGAATCGTTCTTATACGGAGTTGTTCAATAAGCTGTTAGAGATGAGAAAGTTTAAAGGAAATTAATGAAACATCATTGATCCGCAAGTAAAAAATAAAAAAGTTTTGCCAACATTTTGGCAAGTGCATTAAAAATCTCACCAGATTTATTTGCCAGCTATGCTGCAATGCTAGCTGGTCAGTCAAGCGCAAGTTGTAAGGTCCGTGTCTAATCGATGCTGTGTTCCATTTCCAGTGGTACTTTCTCAGGACTGTAGTCACGATTAGGATGCTCCACGTATCTCTGCAGCGTGCTGTAATACTGCTCGCCGTGATCATACGTGTATATGGTGGAGATCTGCTCCCAGGCTTTGTGGTTCGGGAAAGGAAACGGCTCGGGGTCTTTGTTCTCAAAGAAGCTCTTGAGGTTTCGTTCAGCCAGCCGGGTGGCGTACTCGTCGGCGAACGATTCAAACTTCTCGCTCTCTTTCTCCTTGTACACTTTCCAGAAGGTGAGCTGAAGGAAGCTGACTTGAGAGCGACAGTTTTTGTAACACGTGCCAACCAGACCGCCCAAAACGCAGCTCATGATCAGGATCCAGCCGAAGATCTGAGGAAAAGATGATTCGTCAATTATTTATGACTTGTTCCTTAATAAAAATAAACAAATAAAACTTGGCCAGTTACTCGAATATACAGAAGTGTCTACTGTCGCACTTTGCTAAACAATGGCTAACTGCTTAGCATAATGAGTGTGCTAATTTGCCAGGACGGTGCAGCATCCTTACAGCTGTATTTGAAAAAATTCCAAACACATTAGAATCATTAATTCAGTTTGCAATGCCTTCTGGGTAAATATGCGTGCTCTGGAAGTGTGCATTGTCTCATCTACCAAACGTGAATTTGCGATGTCTTAAGAGGAAGTGGGCGAGAGGAAGTGTTCAAAACAGAATCTGAGGTCAGGATAGAACTGATAAGATTCATCAAACAAAGTGAGAACTTCATGGTTTGGGTGATTCCATGTCTGTGGTTCTCATTTTGCTCTGAATGAGTGAAACAAACACTAAAATGTGGTTAGCTAGCACTCATGCAAGTGGCTGGAGGACATTGTGATTGTGATGATTTACTTAAACTTATAAATTTCATTTCCATCTGTCATTTAGGTAACAGAGATCTGCTACTGCTGTTCAAATTGACATTGGCAGTCACTATCACAGCATCACTGGAAATAAAGACAAAAGAATGGCAGGATCTCATTTTCTTCTTCCTGTGATCTCCAGGAAATTCAGATGATGCAACCTGCTGTTGAATGTGTTCATCAGTATGAGTGAATGTTCTGGGACTAAAATATATACTACTTATATACTTATGGGAAAGCAGCAGCTAAAAACACAGTCTGCTAATTACGATTTTTTTTAAGCAGCAAAAGCTGTTTCGAAAGAATCAACCCTCGATACCTCGATCGGCACGCGTTCAAAAGCTAGGTGATTTTTCGGCCGTTTGTTCTGTTGACAGATTGGTGGTGTGGGCGGTCTGTTCTATTTTTAGCCCAAGCTTGGTGGCACGACTTCCTGTGAGGACCCTTGGCACGGAATGCTTGGCTTGGGTCAGTTCTTTGTAAGCAGCCGTACAGTTTACATACGCTTCATACTGGGAATATTGGTCATATTCTGCGTGGCTGGAACGGATTATCTGCATTCACATTATTTATTAAGGGAAAATTTGTTTTGCAAGAAAAATTATGGTCTCAAGAACTCGCCTCCAGAACGAATTAAATTCATAGGTTCCACTGTACTCTTCATACAGAAACCCAACAGTGTCCTGCCTAATACTATACGAGACTACCGATTGAGTAAAGAGACATACTAATGAAAAAGCCTTGAAGGTCTAATTATGAGGCATTGACCACCACTGTGGAGTGTGACATCACCTATAAATTCAATGCTCTACTTGAGCAAGCCCAAAACAGGTGGAATTTCTTAGAGTTAAACTGCCTTTTATCTTTCTTTTACGGTCAAGTGTGTATTCAGTAGGATAGAAATGGCACTCCAGTTGTGGAGTGGGAAACAAAGCAGTAGGGTGTGGTAGCTCAAGTGGTTAAGGCTCTGGATTGTTGGTGTTCAAGCCCCTGAACAAGGCCCTTAACCTTGTCTGCCCCAGGGCTGCTGTATTATATCTGACCCTGTGCTCTGACCCCAATTTCCAAAGCAAAATAACAGCTTCTTCTTCTTAAAGCTTCCAAGAGCTGCCTTGAAGCACCAAAGCAGCATCAGTTTATTAGCAGTAGTATTACCTGAGACTGGGCATGTAGGATTAGCAGAAGCTCCTTGGTGTCTGAGACTGGCATGTTGGACGTTCCACAAGGCACTTTGGCCAGCTCGTCCTTGCACGTGTTCGTCCTATTTTTGCAAAACCATTCGACCAGTGCCGGTTCGTCCAAACCGCTCACTGCACACTCGTAGAAGGTCCCATTCAGCAAAGCGATGCTGAGCCACATGATCGGTGCCACGAGCGCTCCGACTACCACGCTAAACAGTACGGATAAGCAGCCCACGCAGTTCGACCTACAACAACAAACACAAGCTCACAATATGATAATGGTACATTTCAGACAAGAAAAACTTCACACTGTAAGTAATGTGCAGTGAATTAAGAAAAGAATAAAACACTACCAAGCATGCAGTTATAGAAAAACAATCACTAACAGAAGAATGATTATACTACTTATTAAAAGAAGAAGTATTGAATCTGGAATGTGATGTTCAACAAGCACGCAAGTGTGGTGGTCAGGTGTGACGGTCAGGTGTCCACAAACGTTGTAAACACCTGACCATCACACTTGTGTGGTTATTGAACACCAAATTCCAGATTTAGTCCTTCTTTTCCGTTATAAGTCCACATTTCTGGTAAGGCTTTTACTAGATATTAAGATTTCATCTACAAGAGCATTAGTGAGATCATGCAGTGATGATGATGATGATGATGGTGGTGGTGAGGAGGTCTGGTGTTCAGTCAGGGTTATGATTCATCCTCAAGGTGTTCAGTGGGTTTAAGGTCAGGACACTGTACAGGACACTCGAGTTCTTCTGAGCCAGCCTTGGCTTAACAGGGGGCACTGACATACTGGAGCACATCTGGACCTCTTGGTTTCAGTGAAAGGAAACAAGTGCGTGCCTCCAAATTGGTGCCAACAATTTCCATCACTTCCTAACAGCAAAACAATAATCATTCATCCTTTAGACATGATCTGATAACTCTTTATTTTGTGCTTACCTGTGAGGACAGAGTTTTTTGGGGTTGAGGCAGCAGCCCGTGTAGAGGCGCCAGAGTCTCGTGCTCAGGAAAAGGCCGACGGTGAAGAGCACGAGCGCCGGTCCGAGCAGGTAGGTGAGCCCGTAGACCATGTTTTGCTTTACGTTGCACGGACACTGGAAGGATAAGAGAGAGAAGATCCTCTCTCCTCCGATGGTAGCAATGGCCATGATTCCATATCCGATTTTGGTCTTCTGGTTAGTGAAGAACCGCACGACAGCGTTGAGGGAATCCATCGTCGGTTTCAGAGCGGGAGGAATCATTCAGGAGGAGATCAGAACAGATCCAAATAGATTTTTTTTAAAGCTCAATGAGTAGCCAGACTTCTGAAGAGTGCAGAATGCGATATTGCAATTCTGTGGCCGGAAATCTGGCGCAAAAAAAAAGAAGAAAGAAAGAAGCTTCCCGAAAGATGCGCGCGCTGCTTTTATTGTGTTGCTCCTTTCTTTTTCTCTCTACCCAAAATCTCCTCCCTATAAAATCTTTCTCTCACGCACTTTCGCTCTGTCCCAGTCTAACTCCTCCCTGCTTGTTATTAACTCCTCCAGCAGACCGGCTCATCTGGTTTTGCACTTCCTGTCAGCCAACTCACAACAATGCCCCGCGCGCGCGCGCCGCGTCGCGTCGCCTCGCCTCGCACCGGCTAATTATACACCGATTACACGAAAGTGCATGGTTTCACTTAAGATTCTCGACTTAGCAGTTAATCTGGAGCGCAAAAAAAAGAACATCAACACCAAAAAAAAAAAAGTTGGTGTAGAACGGTGTGCGCGCCCACAGAGCTCCATCTTGCTTTGTGCTGATGTTAAAGTTTGCATGCGTGTTGAACATGTTGACCTTAGCTTGAGATTTTGACTGAGATATCAAGAAAGGGGTGGGGGTGATGGATAAGGAAAGGTTGTAGTTTTGACTAGAAAGAAAGAAAGAAAGAAAGAAAGAAAGAAAGCACTCCCAATCTTCTAAACTTAAGTCTCCACTACATAAAGGTTAGAGTCACTTGTAGGACAAAACATGACATTTTGAGACTTGAGACATTTCATGTCTCAAGGTTTTGCATCTGAGCTCATCATCTTGTTCACCTTCAGCCAGATTGTAACCTTCTGGCAGAGGCAACCTGATCATTTATGGTATTCTTGATGCTATCAGTCTTCACAAAACTTCACAACTCACCTTGGTGCCATTCGATAAAAGAGTAGCTAAATTGTACTACATATAGACTTAAGTGCATTATTTCATTTCCATGAATCACTTTACGAACTGCTATAAATGTTTAGCCTAGGCCTTAATGATGAAGTTTTTTACTGATAGGATCCTTAGCTAGGTGTATTTCTAGCATACAGTTTATCATTACCAACCCTAACACAGCGGAATTTCTAGTTACTTGAAGGTTAACCTTGAGGTCGGTGGAGATTAGCATAAACCCTGCTAATCCCAAGCATAAACCATTACTACGCTGTTTCTTTCATGTTGTTGTGACAAACACGTGGCCTAGTAATTACATTACTTACTGCAAATTGCGTCAACGTTACATAAAGAACAAATACCCGCCTTTTATTAAGCACTTTAATGAGCACTATTATAAAAAAAGAAATATTCTTAATCCCTGACCTATTTGTGCTAGCACATAGATGTTTTTAATAACGAATACAACCCATGTCTGTAAGTCAGCCAAACATATGCAAATATGAAACAAATTTCTCTCCTCTGTAATGAAAACAGACCAGAACAGGACCAGTATAGCAGCTATACACTATATTTGCCAAAAGTTTTGGGACATCTGCCTTTACATGCACATGAACGTAATATGGAGTTGTCCTGCTCTTTACAGCTATAACAGCTCTTCTGGGAAGACTTTCCACAAGGATTAGGAGTTTGTTTAGGGGAATTCCTCTAGAAGCGCATTTGTGAGGTCAGGCACTGATGTTGGACGAGAAGGTCTGGCTCACAGTCTCCGCTTTAATTCATCCCAAAGGTGTTCTATCAGGTTGAGGTCAGTCAAGTTCCTCCACACCAAACTCGCTCATCCATGTTTTTTTGGCCCTTGCTTTGTGCACTGGTGTGCAGTCATGTTGGAACAGGAAGGGATCATCCCCAAACTGTTCCCACAAAGTTGGTAGCATGTAATTGTCCAAAATGTCTCGGTATACTGAAGCATTAAGAGGAATTAATCCTCTCACTGGAACTAAGGGGCCGAGCCCAACGGCTGAAAAACAACACCCGAGTTCAATGATTTCTAGGGGTTTCCTAACACTTTTGGCAATATAGTATATGTTGGGATGGTATTAGTGTATCAGATGTACACAGTATTAGTGCTTCTTTCATTGGGGAATGTTGAGCAGAGCCTCACCATGTACAATAGACATCACTATTCAATAAATGTTCGTTTTTATAAAATCCTCATTTACATTTTCATTTCTAAAAAATCTTTTGAGTGACTAATGGTTAAAAAATGGTGATACATATAAGCTAGTGGTCAAACATGGGACCAATTGTTAATAAAGGGCCACTGGGGCAGGTATTAAGCTTTATAGCAGTAAAACCATTCAAAATGAGCATCAAGACCAGAGGTGTCCAGTCATATCCGGACAGGGCCGGGTGTAGGTTTTTATTCCAACCGAACAGATTAAACAAATGGAATCTCTCAAATTACAATGGAGGTCTTAAAGTGGTCATGGACATAAATTGGACATCGTAACATTAGAGCTACATTCTTCCACACACTCTTCATCTGCAAACTAACTGGTGGGTGTGTCTGATACCATAGCCAGTGAATTAGCCTCCAACCCTCAGAATCAATAAAAGCTTTCAGTGTTAATGTTACAGACTGATGGAAAAAGACAAGACGAAACACAAGTCCATGTCGTGATTCATCATCCAGCTGCAACAGACAATAATATCATCACTGCTGTCAAATGAGTAAACCTACAGTTAATCAGCAAGATCATTTATCATGATCACAGAACAGACTATTCCAGTGATCTACGAGATATTTAAAGCCATTTTAAGGTAAGCTTTTGTTCATTCTTCTAATAAAGTTATGAAGCAATCCTCTTAGCGCACATTAAGCCACCTTTTACCCACATAACTGACCCTCTAGGACAGGACACTTATTGTTTGATGTACTGGTAGCCGGAGTCTGTTTCTCTACTACATGATGGCTTACCGTTGTACTTCATAACCTTTACTTAGCTGATCGTACTGAATGCTGGGAGGATTTATACACATACCCTTAAAAACAGTACTGATACAAAGAGACATGGACTCCACAAGTGTGCTCTAGCAGCAGATCCTTTAAGTCCTGTAAGCTGTGAGGTGGGGCCTCCATGAATCAGACTTGTTTGTCCAGCACTTCCTACAGATGTTCAATCGAATGGACATCTGGGGGATTGTAGGCCAAGCCAACAATTTTTGCAGTACAGAAGGGAGCATTATCCTGCTGAAAGAGGCCAGGACCATTAGGGAATACTGTTTCGATACACACACACGCACATCAGTCTATATTTTGTGTTGAATCAAGAGAATCGTGAATCACAGACGTTCATATTCATTGAAAAAGTCACAGATACAAAACGTGAGATGTACAAAGGAAAATTTATGTACAATATTTACAATGAGAGCAGAGAGCAAAAGGCAGCAGGTTAATCTTCTTCAAGAATGATCATTTCAGCCTGACCAGCATCTCCTAAAAGTGCCAGAAGAGTCCTGTAGGCATTTCTGAAACAGAAACCATGTTTTATTTAGTCGCGTGTGTGTTCAAATGCTCCTTTAAACAGTTTAGGAATAAATCTGTTTAATAAATGAAGTCTAATATCAGTTAGTTATCAGCATATCTCCTATAAGCCTCCTTTTCCAGCGGCGGATAAAATGGGAGGACTGCGTCAGGAAGGGCATCCTGCGTAAAAATCGAAACATGTGGACCAAATGATCTGCTGTGGCGACCCCAAACAGGGAGCAGCTGAAACATCAGCGCATCTTTTATGACCATTACCTGAGAGATGCGTTTTTTCCGATTCCTCTCTTCTGTTCTGTGTTTCTTAAACTCTGTGAGAGAACGGGAATCAGAGCAGACACAGCCGACGGACTGAGGACCGCTACCGTCTCCAAGGCGCTGTACATCTGCAGCTCATACACACCCTCATTCTCCTCCACAAATGTCCTGGGAACACACACGAGACATTTCACAATCAAAATCCCAACCATGAATACTAGCGTAAAACACTATTTTAGCATAGAAGTTTATTTCCTCGTATAGTAACACTGTATACAACAGGTTGGCACCTGAGAACTGTGACAAGCTGCTCGCACGGTTCCTCTCTGGCTGCTGAGGAACATCTCTCCACGATTAGCTGCACACTTTCTGTACTCAGCTTCTTCACTGTAACACACACACAAACAGAATGTGAAGCTGTTTATTGAGCAAATTACAAACAGCAGCTCAAGATTGCCTCAGCACATTCCTGGCATTATTGTGGTGAAACTTCCCTGTGAAAGTTGTGTTAATCTTTTGTCTGGTGCCCTCTAATGGTCACTCATTAGGTCAGCCCGTCTTACACTGTATAAGGTTCTTGTTGATCTTGTTGTATATAATGTGACTGGGGCTGATTTAGTGCCAATGTGACCAACAGAGGCCAACTGGAAAGTTCTGTCAGTGTCTGAACTTGTGAGCACTGCTGTGAGGTGCATCATTGCACCAATAGGAAGATGGCACAGGATGACGAAACTCACATGACCGCTACTGATTGCGTTTCTCTCCTTAGAGGATCTTCTTTGTATAATCTGACCTAAAGAACAAATATAATCGCAAGTCTGTTTATTTACGAATGTTAAGAAATTTTGTTTAGGATTAATTTCCAGGATTTTATTAGAGACATCTCAAATTATGTGGCAACCGTAGTAACCTTGAAAAAATTACAGACACAGTATATATAAAGTAGTGTGTATGTACACTACCAGTCAAATGTTTGGACACATCTTTTAATTCCATGGTCTTTCCTGATGTTTATTTCTTTCTACATTGTAAAACAATGCTGAAGGCGGCCGAAATACACAATAATGTCCTTTGAACAGTTGATATTGAGATATGTCTGCTACTGATGCTCTGTAAAGCCTTCATAACGCCTCTAATCTGAGGTGCTGTTAATTGGTGATTTCTGAGGCTGGTAACTCTAAATGAACTTCTCCTCTGCAGCAGAGGTCAGTTTTGGTCTTGCTTTACTGGGATGGTCTTCATGTGAGCCAGTTTCATCATGGTGCTTGATGGGTTTTGCAAATGCACTTGACAATACTGTTCTTGCAAGAACTATTCCAGAACACCTGACCTTCGTGTCTTAAAATAACCACTGACTGTTTTTTGTTGTCATTACATATGGATTACTGAAGTCCATGTGTGTTATTTCATAGTTTTGAAATCTCCAGTATTGTTCTAGAATGTAGAAAATAAATCCCTAAACAAAAAACATTGAATTAAAAGGTGTGTCCAAACTTTTGACTGGTAGTGTATATATCAACAGTATAAAACCGGCTTTATCGGCTCAGACCTGCAGGCTTTCTTTCCAAGAAACAGAAGCCACACCTTGCGTTGAAAAATAAACAAAACTCAGAATAATATTGTGTACTGCTTTTTTTTTTTGGTATAGCAGTTTCCCTTACATTTCTTGTTTCTCTATCAGTTACTTTCAATTTCTAAGCTTTAGCTGAATCAGAGAGCAGCTGCACTGTCTTTGAAATTTTAGCGATATCTACACAGGCGATATTTTATATTATTTAATAAGGGTTTCGATATTTAATTCAGTTTTACATTTACGGCAACTGGCAGACT
>NC_080729.1:5186916-5204416 GCF_019097595.1 Hemibagrus wyckioides
GACAGACAGACAGACAGACAGACAGACAGACAGACAGACAGACAGACAGAAAGACAGAAAGACAGACAGACAGAAAGAAAGAAAGAAAGAAAGAAAGAAAGAAAGAAAGTACTCATTCTGCAGCAGGGTGTTGAGGTAGCGTGTCACCAGTAGGGGCCGAAGCATCTCATCCCAGCCAAAGCATTGGATCATGGCCAGGAGTGGGCGGGGCTGAAGATCATGAGGGGCGGAGTTAGGCAAATCCATCGCTAACAAAGTAAAGCCTAGAAGAACGAGACGAAGAAACCACATAATTAATGGTAAAAAAAAAAACAACTATATATTTGACATCGGTCACAACGACAGGAATAATGTCCTCCATGTAGAATAATGTCCTCCATGTAGAATAATGTCCTCCATGTAGAATAATGTCCTCCATGTTCCCTATATATGGTATGTAGAATTGTGATGTAGCCTGCTCTGAGGAGGACACAGGACACTCACTGCACAATAAGGACACTCAGAAGACAGCTGGCCTTGCATCACACACTCAAAATAACTGCGTCCTTCATTATAAATATCACATGTATCACTGTAATCAGACATAACAGAGATTTGACCTGCAGCGGCGTGCGCTAGTTCTTCTGGTGGAGTTTGTGAGATTCTCAGTGTGCGCAGGAACGGCAGGAAGTGAGTCCACAGAGTGACCGCAACCGCAAGGTGGCGCTCTTTAACCACACTGAGAGGAAGAGCTGGACTGACACTTTGTGAACACTGCTGCACCCTCCTGCAGTGGAAACAGACACAAAGAGCGTCGTTTATACACACAGTGTAAACATAAACACAAACAACCAGCACAAAATATTCACAATATGATAATCACACCCCCAGATCACTGAAAGACATATGGTACGAGTCTCATGAGACATGCTCGTTACGAATCATTAATTAAACCCATCGTTCTTTTTTATCCATTTCCAGTTACATTTAATATTGTGGAACTTCCATGAGACAAGCTGGATACTTTATTGGATACTACATTATTCGACTTTACTGGATACTACATTATTCTATATTGGTGATTCATCAATCACCAATATAAATACATCACCACTCCCTCACGCTGTCGATCAAAACTCAAAGCAACTTCTACGCATAGATCACGCTCACACACCTCTAATGTTAGGTTCGTAATTTAATGAGACACTAATTAGCAGATCAGAATAATGTTTAGTGTTTATCAATAAATCTCCTCACTCTGTTTACTCTTTTTCTTTTTTTCCCCAGCAGTTATGAGAGGACAGCTTACAAGACACATCAGGGCATTTTCGCTATTTATTCCCCCCTCATCCTGTCTCTCTCTGGATGGTTAGCATTAGTGCGGCTAAGCGGCTGAAGGATCTGTAATCTCATTTTGAATGGCGATGATCCTCCCGTGTTGTCATTCAGCCTTGAAGCAAGAGGGCTAGTATCACACACACACACACACACACACACACACACACACACACACACACACACACACACAGCCTTTTCAGCCAATCGATTATCGTCTGAACTCATTAGACTCGTTTACTGCTCTGGAATGGCCCTTTCACATCCATCAACCATACACACACATGCGCACACCATCTTAATCCTTTACTACACACATGCTTCTTAATCCCTCCACAGTGCATCACGTCTCTCTCTCTCACACTCTCTCTCTCTCTCTCTCTCTCTCTCTCTCACACACACACACACACACACACACACCACCTGAGACCCCTTCTTAATCCTCCCCTTGCTGGTGAAACAAAAGCAGCCACACTTTTGCTCTACTGAACTCGTTCATGTTGGTAAACACACAAAACCCTGCTATAAGATCTCTCCCTCTTTACTTGTTGATGGATCGCGCTAGCCGACAGCTCGGTCACTTCCTGCTTTGACATTCTCACTCACCTAGATAAACGTTTCTTATTAAAATGATCTCACCAATGCCCAAGCATCATCGTGATTGAATAACTGTTTTCCACAGCAATTTCCAAACCGATTCACATTTATGTGCAAGCAATTCATTGTACCTCTAAAAACCTCAGGCCAGAGCTCAGGTCAGCTGCCTTCGCAATGTCCATTAAACACCGAGAAATATAGTGCCTAGATATGAGGTTTTAAATATTCAGTAGTCCAATATTCACGCCATTTTTTTAAAAACAGTCTCAGCAAATGGCTACGGTTTCTGGTTCTCATTCAGGGACATTATGTTTTGAAAACCAGCTTATGAAGTGGCACTAGATCACCGAACATCACAACATGGGATATTCAGAACGAGTAGCCATTAAACCTCGTCCTCTCCAATATGGTGGATGTGCTGATGCATCACAGTAACTAATAAACATGCCTAATACTGCATCTGCTGTTTTGCTCTATAATTTAATGTTTGAGAAGTGTTTAGCAAGCAAAGCTTTATGGTCTCCTGTGATTGGTCCCAACCTGATACTAGTTACCAAATATGTCTAATATTTAAAGAATAAGAATTAGAGCTGAGAATCTGAGCTCCTACGGCTGGCTGTAATGAACCGTGTCTCGTTGGCACGCTTTAACAGACCCTGGGTCACAGCCGGGGCTCATCACACTGACCAGGTTTGTAAAATGCTCTCACTATGCTATGCGATCATACAAATGAAGTCTGTATCGTTTTGATGAATGCGTTACCACCAACGCAATTAATGCGTAATTAAGGGGGCAGAGTATTACGTGGGCTTCCCAAATCTTTAGCTTGATTAGAGAGCGTGGAAGGAAAGTGTGACCGATGATTGATGCACACGCCTCCGACCAAGAGCCAATCAAACTCTAATGGTGCTCATCACATTCCCATTCATGATTGTGCGTGTGTGTGTGTGTGTGTGTGAGAGAGGAGTCAAGTTGCCTCTGTGACCTGTCTTGCAGTGGCTAATCAGAATCTCACTAACTGACTGATACTACTGACCCTACAGTAAACCCCTGTGTGTGTGTGTGTGTGTGTGTGTGTGTGTACTCACCGTAACTGTGTCAGTGCCACCTGTAGGAAGTCAAGCGCTGTGTCAAGCTCTTTAGCGCCACAGGCAGGTAGCAGCAGGCCAAACCCTTCGTTAATCAGCTTCTCCTCAGACAGACACAAGGTGGCGCTGCTCTGCCACACCTGACCCACACCTTCCAAGTAGGCAGAGATTAAGCGCCACAGCTCTGCCCTCCTCGGCACAGGCGTAGTCTTAAGGTAAAACTCTCGTGCTGCGCTGCTGAAGCAGGTGGAGATCCTTGCAGCCACCCCACCCAAGTCCACACCGCGCTCCACGAACCCGAGCAGCAGAGCCAGACGACCCCGCCATGACATCACTGCTGTTGCCGCAGGCAACCGTAGGGCTAGAAGATCGAAGGCACGGCCTGTGGCATCCTCCAGATCAGCGCACAGCGACAGAACCAGGAAGAGGAGCAAGAAGTGATGTAGTCCGCTCTCGGACAGCTCCGCCATGCGACGCTCGTGGAACTTAGAGTAGATTCTACAGGGAGAGAGAGAGATAGAGAGAGAGAGACAGAGATATATGTTTTACAGGGAAAGAGAGTGAGAAAATGAGTAAGAGTGTGAGACAGAGAGACAAGCAAAAAATAGACAGAGATCAAAAGGAAGAAGGGGAGGATGATTACAGACAGAAAATTAGGATAAGAGAAGAGGCAACAGAAAGAGACATGGAAAGTGTGCAAAAATGTGTGTGTAACGTGTGTGTGTGTGTTTGAGAGCATGTATGTAAATGTGTTTGACGGGGCACGTACTGAACAGAGTGTGTGTGTGTGTGAGAGAGAGAGAGAGAGAGAGAGAGAGAGAGAAAGAGAGTGAGTGAGAGAGAAAGAGATAAAGAGAGAGAGAGAGAGAGAGAGAGAAAGATCCTCCAGGGCAGGAGGGTTAAATGGCTTTAAAGATCATGTTAAATGTCAGAAACAGTGGAGACACACCACACTGCTGTAGCTCTACAGACATTCACGCACAAACACACACAGAAACACACATCCCTCACCGCAGCTGTGGGAGGGGGCTCGAAAATCAATACGGTCCCCCGCAGACGCTGATACACAGTGATCCGACAGACTGAGTGCACACCACTCACTGTTTATATCACTTATCAAACTCTAAATCGGAGTGTCATCTCACACACTTGGTGAAGGTAACAGACCCGAAGGGGGGTAGAGCTGACTGGTCAGTTAAACTACAAATGTTAACGTGGATGATCTAGAGCTTTGGAAACACAGAGTGTGCAGCATGTCCATTAGAGCTTCACAAGCAGCCTTTCTTTTGGATAGACAGTTCAGTCTACAGCAGCATCTAGGAGGATATTCTGTCATGTTAACCTAAAACGAGCCTGGATTGGTCTGTAAACCAGCTAAGTGAGATTGATAAACTTGTGCAACCCCATGGTAATGAAAGAACTCTTGCATTTTATACAACTGAGTGATTGAGGGTTAAGGGCCTTGCTCAGGGGCCCAGCTTCTTGGACATGGGAGTCGAACTCACAACCTTCTGATCAGCAGTCCAACACCTTAACCACTAAGCTCACCACATCCCCACATGTAATGTAGACATAACATAAGAGTCGCAACCCTGCATCATGACTTTTTGCCCGATTATGAGGACATTTTGTCATAAATAATGTGATAAACTTGATGCTACACAAGGTTTACATTCGTGTATGGAGAAAATTGTTTCGTTTCTAGTACAACACAATAGAACTGTATATTTACCCCTCTGTCTGTGCCGGACACTGATTGAGAAACATCATCTATTTATTTATTTTTTGGCCCACCTGTCTGTCTGTTTGCTTATCTGTTTATGTGTTTATTTCTGTTTGTTTATCCCAAACAGCTTTTCTCCACAGATGAACAGATGCTGCAGATACTAGAGTCAGAACTGAACACACTCTCCCTGCTGGTCTTATTAATGCCACACATGCACACACACACACCCCGACCCACGCTCCGCCGCAGGCTCTGTGTGTATGTGTGTGTGTGTATGTGCGTGTGTGTGCTGGATCCTGACCAGCTCGGCTCCCGCCCCGGTGCTGCTGGAGAAGCGAGCGTCTTCGTTAAGGAGAATTAACCGCCACGCTCGTTAGCTAATTAGCCTTCGTGTGTGTTTCACGTTCCGAACAGCAGGAAGTCATTATGCAGATTTATTCCATTCCAAACACACACACACAAACTAGCAGACAGACACAGAGACAGACAGACAGACACACACACACTGACCTGCCCTTGATCTGCCTCCAGGGGGCGCCATTTTCCTGCTTCAGGTGCAGCGCGAGCATCCGCAGGAAAATAAGGAAGGAATTGTTGGAGCGGTAGAGGTTGGTGTGATTAGTGGAGTTCAGTGGGGCGGGGCTACAGCAACTCTTAGCCTGTTCCAACAGAGCTAGAGGGGTGGAGCCAATGCTGGCCAATCCAGACACACCTAACCAGGGTACTGAGAACGATCCATTCTGCAGACATACCAAAAGAGACAATTAAAAAAAAAAAAAACATAAACTAAGCAATTAAAAGCATACTAAAGTTTAATAAGGTGTGACGCACCAGGTTTTTACTGAAAAAATCCCAGAGTGTGTTGATGGCGCTGAGGCTGGGTACCCACACCATACTGAGAGTCAGACAGCAATGCGCGTACATCCGCATCTGCTCCTCCTGAACCACCGCCTGAATGGATGTACACACATGGACACACACCACCCTCAATGTACAATATATTGGCAAAAGTTTTGGGACACCCCTCCAAATCATTGAATTCAGGTGTTGTTTTTCAGGGGTTGAGCTCGGCCTCTTAGTTCCAGTGAAAGGAACTCTTAAAGCTTCAACATACTGAGACATTTTGGACAATTTCATGCTCCCAACTTTGTGGGAACCGTTTGGGGATGACCCCTTCCTGTTCCAACATGACTGCACACCAGTGACCAAAGCAAGGTCCATAAAGACATGGATGAGTTTGGTGTGGAGGAACTTGACTGGCCTGCACAGAGTCCTGACCTCAACCCCATAGAACACCTTTGGGATGAATTAGAGCGGAGACTGAGAGCCAGGACTTCTCGTCCAACATCAGTGCCTGACCTCACAAATGCGCTTCTAGAGGAATGGTCTAAAAAATTCCATAAACACACCAGAAGATTTGAAGCTGTTATAGGTTTAAAGGGCGGGGTCAACTCCTTATCACATTCATGTGCATGTAAAGGCAGACGTCCCAAAACTTTTGGCAATATAGTGTAAAGTTGGTGCATAATATAAACATAAAAACCACAGCGCTGATGAATGCTTATTTTGCTGATACTCCACAATGTGTTCTTTAAAAGATTAAAAAATGAGTAAATGTAGAGCACAGGCTCTAGGGGTAATGCCACTGTAGCCAATACGCAGGACCACAGCGCCAGCCTCCAAACTAATACTGACCTCAGATGAGGTAAACTGTATGACGTTGAAAGTTTACTGCAAAACTATACATGATTACTCAACTATTTAATGCAATTAAATGCAAGAGGTATAGGACAATAGGGGTGTCGCAATAAACACACCTTTACATCACAGCTGGACTTCAGCAGGTCACACACAAAACTCCAGTTGTCATCCAGCTGTTTCTGCAATACAAATGAAATCTTTCATTGGTATCTAAACAAGTTACACACGAATAAAACCCACAAAACAAGATGATAATGGATAAAATAAGAGGATTTGGTGCACTATAAAGGGTTTATGAGCCACTACTGAACCAGGTGTAGCGAGTGTGTATAGAGAGAAAAGAACTTTATAATAAAACAGGATAACTTGCCTATGATGCCTATAAAGCATGTGCGTGTGTTTAGATCATTTATTCGTTATACTTCATTATACCATAGCGCTGATTTTCTATAACAGCATATCAGTCGGCTTATGTTACATTTTCCGTCAGGGAACTTCACAGTCTCCAGTGTCAGTGCTTTGTAACAGTCAGTTTCCTGCCACAGGAGAGAGAACTTTTCATGCTTTCTGCTTTCTCTGTAGCTTGACAAGCTCCGTTATTCTGTCTTACTGACTTCAAGAGAGAGAGAGAGAGAGAGAGAGAGAGAGAGAGAGAGAGAGAGAGAGAGAGAGAGAGAGACACACACAGGAGTCTGGTTGATAGATTAAGGATAACGGGAGCTAACTTGTTTTATAGATGTTCGGCAATATGAAGTGCGACTGTAAACTAATAAAAAGTAAACTGGGTCATTGTGTCCTGTGTCTTTTAGTCCTTATTTATTCACAATTATAATAAGCTTTGCAGAAATTTGTCTGGAGTTGAGGAGAATCCTATTAAGACCAAATGATACAAAGGAAGATACACAAAATATTAAAGAAGAACAATAACGTTATATAACATACACAGATCAGGCATATCATTATGACCACAGACAGGTGACGTGAATAAGACTGACTATCTCCTCATCATGGCACCTGTTAGTGGGTGGGATATATTAGGCAGTAAGTGAACATTTTGTCCTCAAAGTTGATGTGTTAGAAGCAGGAAAAATGGGCAAGCGTAAAGGATTTGAGCGAGTTTGACAAGGCCCAAATTGTGATGGCTAGACCACTGGATCAGAGCATCTCCAAAACTGGAGCTCTTGTGGTCTGCAGTGGTCAGTATCTATCAAAAGTATCCTTTAAGTCCTGTAAGTATGGAAGCCCTACCTCGCAACATACAGGACTTAAAGGATGTGCTGCTAAAGTCTTGGTGCCAGATACCACAGCACACCTTCAGGGATCTAGTGGCCTCCATGCCTCAACAGGTCAGGGCTGTTTTGGCAGCAAAAAGGGGACTGACCCAATATTAGGCAGGTGGTCGTAATGTTATGCCTGATCAGTGGATATTTAATCTTCAACTTGTCCATGTCTTACCTCATTTTGAAGCACTCCGTTATGGTTGTACATTCCAAGCAGAGCGAGGTGTGTGATCAGCCACCATGTGAAGCCCGACACATCCTTACAGTGTGTTGCAGCACCCGATGGCACCCCCTTCAGGTTGGACTGGAGCAGTGCATTCACATAGCCCCAAAACGACTGCGAAAACAACACACATCATGTATATCATGAGGTTTCCATTAGAAAGTCAGATCTGTTTTTCCCCCCAGTCATTGGTCTACCTGCCTACAACAGGCACTGGTAAAACTGGCTAGGTTTGCTAGCTGATATTACTGAGGGTTAGCAAACCAGTGATGTGGAGATCACTGGAAACCTCGACTGGCTGCTATTCAATTGCATTCAAAGCATTTTGTCCAGCTGCTGTGCCCTAGTCTTCCAAGCATTGTAACTGGCCAGTGGTCAGCACTCCCAAGATCGATTGATATGACACCTGAACTCACAAAGTGTGAACAAAAAGAAAAAGATCACATGTTGATCTATAGAAAAATTCTCTGTATCATTACGTAAAGCTTTAAATGTAATAAACATGGCTATATTTAATATGGAGCTTAACAGGCACATGATGTAGAGTGAATCTGAGCGGGTTAATATGCTGCACATTTCTTTTCCTGGTAGGGCGCAGGAACTGCATTCGGAACCAGCTGAAGCTTATTAAAGAGACTGCAGGACAGCCTGCAACACGCTGCCATCGTCCATTCTTGTGGTTATTTTAGCACCGGAAAATTAGCCTACCAGCGATGAATTCTCAGGAGGACTTTTGTTGTTTACAGATTTTAGACACCAGTTAAAGCTTTTAGGCAGCTTTGACTGCAAATCTACCCAAATATGGCCTTTACTGACCAACGTTAACACGTTCAAAACAGTGCTGAAATAATAGGCGGAAAAAGCAGAAATCCCTTTGCAGAAATCAGCCCACATTCAGCAGAATGAATAAAAACACTATGTACATATAAACACCAATCAGGCATAACATTATGAGCAGTGAGAGGTGAAGTGAATAACACTGATGATCTCCTCGTCATGGCACCTGTTAGTGGGTGGGATATTTTAGGCAGCAGGTGAACATTTTGTCCTCAAAGTTGATGTTAGAAACAAGAAAAATGGACAAGCGTAAGGATTTGAGCGAGTTTGACGAAGGGCCAAATTGTGATGGATAGACCACTGGATCAGAGCATCTCCAAAACTGCAGCTCTTGTGGAGGTGTTCCCGGTCTGCAGTGGTCAGTATCTATCAAAAGTGGTCAAAAGGAAGGAAAAGTGATGAACCGGCGACAGGGTCATGGACAGCCAAGGCTCATTGATGGACATGGGGAGTGAAGGCTGGCCCGTGTGATCCGATCCAACAGACGAGCTACTGTTGCTCAGATTGCTGAAGTAGTTAATGCTGGTTCTGATAGAAAGGTGTGAGAATACACAGTGCAGGACGGGTCAGGGCTGTTTTGGTGGCAAATAGGGGATCAACACAATATTAGGCAGGTGGTCATAATGTTATGCCGGATTGGTGTAGGTGTGTGTACCTGTGTGTGTAGAGTTTTACTTCTGTGCTCCAGAAAGTGGATAAGGAGAATCCAAATCTCTTTAGTGCACAAACACTGATAATGATGGCTTATCAATGCCTCGGTTGGTCTCACCTAGAGTAAAGGAGAAAGAAATATTTTCATGTTAGAAAATACACAAAAGCATTGGGTTTATTTAAAAGAAAAAAAATGCCCGTTAGTGGATCCACTTGCAAATAGAGTCTGAGGCCAATCCAAGCTCACACCTCATTGAACACACACACACACACCTTGGTGTACTTGTTCATTGACAGAGTAATAAGGTCACACAGCAGGTTGTTGAGGTGATCTTCAAACAGGCTGACGTTGGTGAGAGTTTCCCCTGTTAGATCAACAAACTGATGCGCATACACAACCTGACCTGTGGATAAAGCAGACGAGTCAGATCATCCGCAGAACTACTGTGATTCAGCAAGATGAAAGAGGCTACCTAGATTTTTCAGGCATTTTTTTTGTCTCCCATTGTGAAGACAACATAAAGAAAGACTGACTTCATTTAAAAATATTTCTTAATCATGTTGAACTGGAAAAGGAAAATTATACACCGACCAGACATAACATTATGACCACCTGCCTAATATTGTGCTGGTCCCCTTTTTGCTGCCAAAACAGCCCTGCCCTGTCATGCACTGTGTATTCTGACACCTTTCTATCAGAACCAGCATTAACTTCTCCAGCAATTTGCCAGCCTTCTCTCCCCACGTGCATCAATGACCTTTGGTTGCCAATGACCCTGTCGCCGGTACACCACTGTTCCTTCTTTGGGCCACTTTTGATAGATACTGACCACTGCAGACCGGGAACACTCCACAAGAGCTGCAGTTTTGGAGATGCTCTGATCCAGTGGTCTAGCCATCACAATTTGGCCCTTGGTCAAAACTTGCTCAAATCCGTGCTCATAATGTTATGCCTGATCGGTGTACAAGTTGGTTCTTCCAATAGAATGACTCCAAAGGGACAGTTTCACTCACCACACAGGGAATCATATTTCTAGCCATGACAACCTCGTATTCACCAAAGTTTGATAAATTACCCGTCATTTTCTGTCCCAAAATGTGCAGGATCTCCAGGATGGCCCAGTGGACGTCCAAATGAAGGTGTAGTAAATGCCATGATGGGGGGAAAAGCTGAAGAATGAAATGATGCAGTTACCAAAGCCCAAAAAAAAAAAAAAAAAAAAATATATGAAGAGTTGCTAAGGAAGATAATTCATTTATTCAGAGCTACATACTAATATTAGCATGCTCATCTGAAGCCTGACCGAGGATACAGTGATATTAAACAAACATGAAGCCTATCATCAGAGATCATGAGGGATCGATTAATTCTCACTCCTCGCGGTCAGTTACAAGAACACTAGCCAATCACAGGCATCTGAGAGCTCATGTATGTGGAAGAGGGCAGACAGCGCTTTCTTCAGAGTGTGCAGCATTGTGACACAGCGCAGAGGTTATGAGAAGATTTCACATTAACGTTGTACTGGTTCACAGTTCAGCAGTTAGCACGTGTCTTATTTGCTCACCTAATGTGCCTTTATTTTTATATAAAAGACTTATGTATACTTGCTGTCTAAATCCTTAGCTTTGGATATTAGCTATCTGAAACCATGCTCGCCAAACATATTTCACAGTTGCCGAGCAACAGCGGTCTCAGCTAATTAACCATTTTTATAGCGAGCATATTGTGCAATCGCCTTCTCATGAATACACATGTTCCATTTAGGAGCACAAAAAAAAAATTCTTAACACTCGAAGATAAAGGAACCCCCACCGTTACAGAACGTGTTCGGGTTCACTCGGGTTTAGAGCTTAAACCTGATATGGCCAACGTTCTATTAAGAACATCAAGTTGTGTACCTTTCCCTGGTGATGGATGGTGAAAGCGCTTTGGACGTTTGCCGGTAAATCTTTAAGGCGGCCAATGAGCAACGTGACGCTGAACAGCTGCTCTACTAAAGTCGACGGAAAGTGCGCTTCCATCTGTGAGAACGGAGAGGAGAACTCTTCCGCCGGTGGGTTCAGTGTCTCCACATACCTGAGGACAGCAGGAGATTAACACAGAGGAAGACTTTTCCCATCCCGAGACCCTAGACACCACTTTAGCGATACATCTAACTGCCCAGATACACGGATATTCACATCTGTACAGAAGTGAAGAGTTACCTGTGAATAAAGACTTTAATGTAGGTGAGAAACTGCACACACTGCTGCCTCAGTTCCTCTGCTTCATAATGAAGGCTACTTGCTTGACCTGAAAGATGAGACGTTAATGAGAACGTTTTTAAATAGACAGACATTCATTTATACACCTATATAGGACTGAAAAAGCTGGATGATGCGAATAGATCACACCTGTGCTAACTGAATGTCTATAAACGGTAGGCATGAGCCGGTAAATAATCATGGGTTTATGGTCAGCGGTCCTAGTGAAGGAGGCAGGGCATTGGGTTTTCTTCATTTCCAGTAAAAGAGGCACATGCTTGTTCATTAAAACGCAAGTAACACTGCCAGGCTTAATACACTCATTACCACGTATCGCTGCTATGATGAGAATGGTACACAGCCCAAAATCAGAGGCTCCTACGGTTGCCCCTTTCCACACTGACACACGAGGTAGGGGGGAAAAAGACCGACAACAGGAACGAACGCGAGACTGTAATTGTTTACAACGGAAGTGTACCTGATTAAATGACTCATGAGGGTAATTCTGCTTACCAAAATCGTGTGAGCTCGACTGAACCAGAGTTTCCAGCCTGAAGACTTTTTGTCTGAAAGGAGTGAACAGATTGAGAAATTAAGACACAGCCGACGGGTATGGCAGTCGCACAAATCACCCGCTCACACACAATCTGCACTCACCTGAACAAGCCAAACAGAAGCTGAGTGGACTCCAGCAACGCCGTCTCTGTCACCCAGGAGAAGCCGAACAAATCCACGGTGTCTACTTCGAAGTCCGCGGGAGCCGGATCCAACTTCAGCAGCAACCTAAAGAAGACGTGCAACTATTTATATCCGTCAATTTATATAAATACTCTGACCTTTAGCTGCTCCTTAATATTCAAGACATTATTGTAACGACTGGGCGTTATAGCAGGATGTTATTCAGTGTGTAAGGGAGTTACCCATAATGCACTGAGCAACAAAAATCAGCTTACAGCTGTTCTGGTACCTCTTTAGGACGCCACGGCCGACGTAGCCGTCTGACGAAAGAGTCTGCGCATCTTCCCTGCCTTTCTCGAAAGCGCAAGAGAAGCACGGCGGCCGAGCGAGGGACGAGTCTCCGAGCTCCTCGTCCATAAAGGGAGACACGGGCGGAGTGAGGGACTGGCTGAAATCGTCCTCCATGTTACTGCAGGAATAAAACAAAAACAATTCTTCGTCAATATAACACAAGCATGGATTTATTACTCTTCCACAATATTAGCGGCGTGCGCTGTGTCCAGTATGACAGCGGTACAGCAAAAAACAATAATGATCTGAGTCACGGTTTCACTATTAACAGACAATTACTATTTATAGCTGCTATAATGTGAGACAGGAACCAAGATCCCTTGCAGACTACAAACAGCTAAATACACTGATTAATAAATAAAAATGAGAGGAACAAAACCTCGTATATCCTGTTAAATGGAAATTTCAGGGTGATAACAGTATCTGCGTGTCATATCACCGTCATCGACTACATTTCTTTTACAGCGGAAACGTTTATTCCCTAACTTGCATGAAATAAAACGTCAATAACAGCCAGAAAAATAAAATTGAACCAAACACTATAAAAGTGAATTTGTTTCAGTAATTAAAGGATTATTTCTTGACATATCTGATCAGAGTCCTCGCAATGAGATTTCCTTCCCATTGTGATTATTATATTTATAGTCGGTTTAAATACAGAGACCGAAGCGCTGCTCAAAACAAACAATGAACGTCATGAATCCGACTTGGCCGAACAAAAGCTCACGTAGGAGGAAAAAGAAAAATGACTTTGGCACATTTGAAAGGAAGGCAGCCGATCGATTCCCACTCCATCCTGTGAGACATTTAGCTTGATTTCACCCTTTTTTTGTAAACAAATGTCAATTTCTTACCCATGAATCCTTTTAATTCAGGGATTAAATAAAACATTGGAGAAAAAAAAAAAACCCTGATTGATTTTTGTATCACAGGATGAATAACATTAGGTACAACTTAGAGCTCACAAAAAAAAGGGGGAAAGATCCTAAACAAACAAACACATTACATGTCCATGGAAATCAATAAGTAGGAAGTCAGGGTTTGGTGCTAAATATCCTACACTGACATGACACAGGGCCAGGTATAACACAATGACTGTGATTTTAATGCTTTATGTAGATAAAGTTTTGGGACGTCTGCCTTTACATGCACATGAATGTAATATGGAGATGCCCCGCCCTTTACAGCTATAACAGCTTCAACTCTTCCACAAGGTTTAGGAGTGTGTTTATGGGAATTTTTTGACCATTCCTCTAGAAGCGCATTTGTGAGGTCAGGCACTGATGATGGACGAGAAGGTCTGGCTCACAGTCTCCACTCTAATTCATCCCAAAGGTGTTCTATCAGGTTGAGGTCAGGACTCTGTGCAGGCCAGTCAAGTTCCTCCTCACCAAACTCACTCATCCATGTCTTTATGGAGCTTGCTTTGTGCACTGGTGTGCAGTCATGTTGGAACAGGAAGGGGTCATCCCCAAACTGTTCCCACAAAGTTTGGAGCATGAAATTGTCCAAAATGTCTTGGTATGAAGCTGAAGCATTAAGAGTTCCTTTCACTGGAACTAAGGGGCCGAGCCCAACCCCTGAAAAGCAATGATTTGGAGGGTTGTCCCAAAACTTTTGGCAATATAAGTGTGTATCTAATAAGCAGATACAAGGAGATTCACTTGAGATAAAGCTACCAGTTCTGTACACAAGCACACAATGTATTTCAAATTACACTACACAGCTACCACCACCATGTTTCACTATGGGGATAGTGTTCTCAGGGTGAGGAGCAGATCCAGTCACTGGTGTTTGGTGGATGTCTTCCTCCACCTCACAGTTCTGCCATATTCCTTCCATTTTGTATAGTTAAAGGATTTAAGTTGCCTTTATCTGTCACATAAACATTACTGCACAGTGAAATTCTTTCTTCACATATCCTATCCTTGGAGGGTTGGGGTCAGAGCACAGGGTCAGCCATGATGCAGCACTCCTGGAGCAGGGGGGTTAGGGTCCTTGCTCAAGGGCCCAAAGGTGGAAGATTGGCAGGGCTGGGGCTTGAACCCTGATCTTCCAATCAGCAACCGAGCGCTACTACCACCACTGTTTCATGGGATAATTAGAGCTCTGTGGCTTCGCGATAGACGATTTGTTTAGGTAAGTTCCATTAATTAATATATAGCATAATATATACATACATATACTTATATACCGATCAGCCATAACATTACGAGCACTGACAGGTGAAGTGAATAAGACTGATGATCTCCTCATCATGGCACCTGTTAGTGGGTGGGATATATTAGGCAGTAAGTGAACATTTTGTCCTCAAAGTTGATGTGTTAGAAGCAAGAAAAATGGACAAGCGTAAGGTTTTGAGCAAGTTTCATGAAGGGCCAAATTGTGATGGCTAGACCACTGGATCACAGAATCTCCAAAACTGCAGCTCTTGTGGAGGTGTTCCCGGTCTGCAGTGGACAGCATCTATCAAAGATATCCTTTAAGTCCAGTAAGTTGCAAGGTAGGGCCCATGGACGTCCCACCTCACAACTTCGAGGACTAAAAGAAACTGCTGCTAACATCTTGGTCCCAGATCCCATAGCACACCTTCAGGGATGTAGTGGAGTCCATGCCTCGATGGGTCAGGGCGGTTTTTGGCACCAAAAAGGGGGACCAACACAATATTAGGCAGGTGGTCATAATGTTATGGCTGATCGGTGTATATATAAACAGGCGTATTTATTTTGTGATCAAGTGACACTTTTAATGCAACTTGCTTTAAATATCAACAATACTGATCCCCGTTACCCACATACACATACTTTGGGGTGTTTTGTTTGTTTGTTTGTTTTGTATAAATTCATGGCACATAATCCAAAGGAAGTTAGTTTCAGTTTCTTGGTTTTAACGCCAAGTGTGGCCGAATACTTTTGAACTGTATGAGCTAGTATGTGTTTACCTAGCTAGCATCTCCTCAGCTAAAGTGAAAGACAAGACACAACATGTCAATATGCGGCATTCTGAACGCACTGGATAATATAAAAAATCATTTTATTTAACTAATTTATTTGCCACAACACAAAATGTACTTTTAAGACTTTTACCTCGGCAATGCTGACAACACGCAGCTCTCATCCGAACACTGGAAGTCCCGCGCTTCGGAAGCGCTCGTTGTGCGCATGCGTGTATGCGAATCTCCCACCCTAAACTCAGCCTGTGGTTGGTCGAAAAGTTTTTCAGAGGGTTGAACAAGTGCGCGCCCCGTATGCAAATACGACCTCCTAACCCAGGCCTGTGATTCGTGCAAAGTTTACAAAAGGGGCGTGGCGCAAAGCGTCAGAGGCGAAAGAGCCTGTGAATGAATGGTAGTAGTGAGATTAGTCAAGAGAGATTTGTTTGTAATTAAATTAATTATAAATTAATTGTTATAACTATTAGAACTGTATTTGCTTTTTTTAAATACATTGATGGAAAGTGTTTCTCTACCATTTTGGGTTTTTTTTTGTTTAACTAGCTGAAACCTCATTTATTTATTTATTTATTTATTTATTTATTTATTTATTTATTTTATTTTATTTATGTATATATTTCTATCTATCTATCTATCTATCTATCTATCTATCTATCTATCTATCTATCTATCTATTGTTTATTTATTTATTTATTTATTTATTTATTTATTTATTTATTTGTATCTATCTATCTATCTATCTATCTATCTATCTATCTATCTATCTATCTATCTATCTATCTATCTATCTATCTATCTATTTATTAATGTATTTATATATTTTTTTAAATTTATTTTTATTTGATTATTTATTTATTTTGCACCAATTTCATTTACATAATTTATTCATATACGTTTCTTTATGAGCCTTGAGAAAAAATGTCTCCCTCTGGCACCAATTCGTCCCAGAGTTAACACAGACTGCAGAATATGCACTTTAAAAAAAAAAAAAAGAAAAGAAATGCCCTACCTCAAAGGTCATGCATAATAATAACCGTCCTTTAAAAAGCAAATGTACAGTTAATACCATACAATGAGTCTACATAATGAGTCATATTTTACTCTTCCCCTAAACGGCCTTCCCTTTGTGCTGTGATTCAGGACGGTCCCCTTTATCAGGCTTCTTCTTGATCAATTAAAGTGGTGAAAGGTTTTTCCCTCCGGCCCTTTCAGCGCTCTGCCCAGGAGGCATAGAGAGTTATCGTTCTTTCTGTGTGCGGTGGGGACAGGAATAAGTGGACTGTCTATAAAAACGTCCCTCTGCTTTATCAGTGTCCCTGTAGGGCTTTGGGTTCAGCACTTGATATTCAGCTTGTGGAACAAATAATCTATTCTTATTTCCTTCTCTTTCTCTCCATCTCGCTCTCTCACTTTGCCCTTGGCCTGTTGGATTAGTAAGCGTTTATCCTAGCTCAGCAGAAACGAAAGCTCAGTATGAGATAGATGTGTTCGCTATGTGAGGGCTCCTTTTAACCCATATACTGTTTGACTTCTTGCACATTGCAAACCCTCAGCTCAATACTCCGACTCAGCATTATTTTATCAGCTTAATGACCTGCTCTAATTTTATGAGATGTGCTCATAAACCTGATTTGGACTTGAGGACATGTCTCTTAAAATGCTGTCCTGACTGTAGATGGGCTGTATATGTCTTTATTGGCTCATATTCAGCTTATTCAATAAAGAAAGAATGAAATATTTGGTGCAGTCATGTTTTTTTTTTTTTTTTAAAAAAAAGGAAAGCAAGGTTTGAGCAATATGTCTTGCTGCTATCTTATATCAAATATTTTTTTCACACCTTTTCAGATCATGCTCACA